>NW_028322353.1:0-62290 GCF_041381405.1 Jatropha curcas
GATAATTTTGGTGTTGAATATGCACACAGACGTGTAGTATTGTACCTTATAGCCGTGATTTATGGTTCAGAACGAGTTGTTGAGAAAGCTCTTTGGCACTGATAACATGATGTGCATTTGGAAGTGCTCATACCTATTAAAGGCACGCCTCAGGCCTGCCTTGCTTAAGGCTCAAGGGCTTGTGCCTCAACAGTCCTTAGGCAGGCGACTTCACTCAGGCTGTCGCCTCTAAGTAGAGGCGTGCGCCTAAGGCTCAAGAAAGGCGCACCTTTCTATTTTTTGTTTTCCTAAATATGTCACCTAGTGTTTTCTTTCAATTTAAAGCTGTCCAGCTATCATCTTCTTACATAGATAAATAAATAAAAGAAATAAAATGCAACAAAAAAACCAGTGATGTGCTTTGTGATCCAACCTCCACTCCTTCATCTAGCATGCACCTTCTGTAGTTTAGTTTTTACGCCATTCTGATATGCCTCTGTCAATTTCTTTTCCTTTATTTGCTTTCTATTTTTTATTCTGATTTATTTGTGTTTCTTTCCATGTTTTTCTAATTTTCCCTTGTTTTTTTGATATCTTAAATATAATTTGTTTTAATTTTTTTTTAAAATTTTTTAGCCTTCACTGGGATGCACACTTTCATCTAGAGGCTAGTGCCTAGGCTCCAGCAGCCCTTTGCACCTTGGTGTGTTTGCGCTTTTAATTACAGTGGATGTGCTCCTTATTTGATTATCTGTCTGCACATGATTTTCTTGCAGGACCGCTTTGAGACATTTGAAGATAGACCGTATTAAGAAATATGAATACTGCCTGCCATGTGAGTTTAGAAGCAATTTTCACTTGTTTAGATAGCTGCATTTCATGTCAACTCCTTGCATTAACTGCTGTCTTACAGAAAATGAACATAAAAATTATCTGAACCAGGTATGGTTGTTATTAAGGGCAATGTTACATTCGTTTATGCTTAGGCTTCATCTGAGATTAAGTTAAGTCACTTTTCAAAAGTGCATCTATTTATTATTTTTTTTAAACTGATTTTGGGAAACCATTGTTAGGGTAAAGCTAAAAATCTAGATTTCATGGTTTGCTAAGCTCTAAATATTGGAAGGGCAATTGCAAAAAGCAACAAGCAAGTATTCGAGCATATGCTATTGCCTGAGCAAGTTATGCTGTATCAGGTTTATGACATGCTTTCTTTCTTTTTGACAGATTTCTATCACCCCTTTAAGCAGGATGAGCTTGAACAAAGTACTGAGGTCCAGATAATTTTTCCAGCAGAACCAAAGCCGGTATGCTAAATAGAACTGATGGGAACCAAAATGTTTGGATTTGGATCTGAATTTTTTGGGTAGCTTTCTTTTGACAGATATCCACTGCACAAATATCTAAATTGACATTTTAATTTCTTGGCACATGCAGGTTTTCTGTGAATTTGATTGGGAGTTAGATGAGCTTGAGGTACAAGATTGACTTTTTGATGTTTTGTATTAATTTAACCTGAAGGGATTCTATCGTGAAAGTTACTTTGTCAGGCTTTATGTCGTTCAACCATATAAAAAGTATTGAAGTGCAACTACGATTGTACTTCATGTCGTGGCAGGGTTGGTCTAAGCAGATGCCTGTATAGACGTTCATAATCCACCATTTAGTTTTATGGAATCTTTTTGCCATTGGATGATCTTTTCTCATCTTAGTAGGGAGATGTTGTATTTTTCTGCAAACTTGTTTTAAAATCTAACGTGAATTAGTTGAATTTGTGAATTTTGAAAAATTCAGGGTGAATATATTCTACCTTGCCAGTGCCCAATTATGTTAAAGCTGCTTTCTAAACCATTTTCAACTTATCTTGAAGAGGAGAAATGACAAATAAAAGGAAAACAATTAAGTTGTGCTAAAATTTCCTATCAACCCGCAGGAGTTCACTGATAAGCTGATTGAGGAAGAGGAATTATCTGCAGATCAAAAGGATGCCTTCAAGGTGAATTTTATTTAATGTATTCAATTTTTTTGTAGGTTCTCTGATTTCACTAATATTGAACCCAATTCTTGTTCCCCACCTGTCAGGAGTTTGTCAAGGAGAAAGTTCGAGAAGCAAAGAAAGCTAACCGTGAGGTATTATGCAGTCCCACATATTGTGTTGTTTTCTTTTGTAAGACTGTTGGTAAGAGTATATGTAAGCCAGCTTTGAACTAATTTTCATTTTATGCAGGCAAGGGAATCCAGGAAAAAGACCTTGGAAGCAATGAGCGAGGAAACCAAAAAGGCCTATGAAAATATGAGGTTTTACAAGTTCTATCCTGTGCAAACACCAGATACACCTGACATATCAAATGTAAAGGTGAAATGTTGGAAATTACTCATTCATGTGCTTCATATTGCTAATTTTTTCATATGAAATAATTTTGTGCAAGAAATGCCTATTGCCGCCAATTTTTTTAGATTGAAATTCATTTAGTTTTTCTTCAACACTAGATTTTTGTGTGGTAATCATACATCAGAGATCCAGTCAAATGTGCATGGAATTAATTTGTCATTGCTATAATGCTAAGGAAAGGAGCGAGAAAAATGGGGGAAAGAAAAGCAGGGATCTATTTCAAGTCCCACATATCCTCCTGTTTCCTTCAATAACTGAAAGTGATCATCTTTCTTGATGAAATTTTACAGTTCTCTTTTTGTGCTTAATGTTTTTACTAATGACTTTGTTAGTGTATTACATTTCTTTTTATTAAAATGCCAACATTTCTCATGAATTCCATCATCTGCTTTAACCAAAGTCATTTAGGATTGGTGCATTATGTAATGGTAAACTGTGAAGAAAGGCATTTGCTTTTAGAATGTTAAGGAGATATATGAAGTATAGATATGAGCAAGCCATATATTGTGGTCGACATTTTTGATGTCTTAGATTCTTTTACCCTTAAATTTTGGTACTCTAGTTACCCTCCCTTTTATGGGATTGTCTTGAATCTTCATTGGAAAATGTGCATGTTTGCTTTATGTTACCCTTGTTCACAGTCAATTCTCTAAACTTGGGTTGACAATCTATTAGGGGTTGTTGCAAAGATAGCAAGGTGGACAAAAGAAATACAAGAGTGTAGTATTTTCCTAGTATGTTTAGCCTTCATTTTAGAATTACTTAGTGTTATCGGACTTCGTAAGCAAAGAATTCATAAATAAATCTGGGTAGAATGCCTACTTGCACATTTTCTATACAAGTACTTTTAGAAAGTTATTCCATATGTTAATAGGTATGTTGGCTTTGCAGGCTCCATTCATAAACAGGTACTACGGGAAGGCTCATGAGGTTCTATGACTTGACTCACGGAGGACAGTATTGACCAAGAGATTCCTCAGGCTTTGCTTTGGCTGTCGGATTTGAAGATTTTTTTCACCCATGAGGAAGTTGGAAGGCGTGCCTCTGGTGCCCCGCGGTTTTTCTTTGTCAAAGTTTAGGTATCTTAGTAGAAAGATGTATACTCGTAGTAGTTGGAGAATTTTTAGGTAAGCAGTTGAGTCCCTCATTACAATAGGGAGGCATTTGTAAGATGCATTGTTTAAGTCTTAAATTTTCAGTGTCTTGTTGAGTCGCAGGTAGTGAAATTTCCCTGTCACTCAAGTTTGTCTTAGTTACTTAGGTATCTCTTGAAAATCTCTGTTCTAATACCATGTCATTAGATTTTTGTATGACCAAAAGTAATATTTAAGAAACAAAATGAATAATTGATTAGTTGAATATTTTAGATTTATGTTCTCTTCACGTTCATAGTTACCATGTTTCGAACCGTGCTTTTTCTCGGTTGAAGTAAATCTTTATTTTCTTAAGGGAAAGTTTGTGAGGGTTTGATATTGATAAATTTCATGATGTTCGAGGAACAAATTAGTAAGAAATTAAATAAAATATTCAGTTAAATTATGTCATTAATCTTTGTGCAAATTCTGTTTTCTCTGTATAAAGGGAATAAAATGTCCACCTGTTAATGGTTACTATTAGTCACTATCACTGCCCGTCATCCTTGACTGCTAAGATTTATCCTTTTTATGATTCTTTTTTCATATTTGATAATAAATAAAGATTTTTATAATCTTATTATCGAAAAAATTTTAGAATAATTTTTAATGTTACAATCAAATAAAAATAAGAAAAAAGAAATGAGTTATCTGAAAAATATTTTGGAAGACATTATTTTTAAGGAAACAAAGAAAGCTACATATTTTTTACATTTGTTTATTTTCAGTTTTACTTTGTCTGTAGAGTGAGAAGTTGGATTCAAGATCTCATTTAAAGATTTAGGGATAAAGCGGTAATTCATAGTTAGTTTTGTAGTAAAGCAACTAATCTTATTTGAGTTCAGTGAAAGCGTGATCTGAATGATAAGGACCGCAGGAAATTACCTGAAACTTCACTTATTAAAAATTGATTAATAAAAATATGACTATTAAGTAAAATATTTTCAATGATAGCTGCAGATTTATAAATCAATTGTTTTTGTGTGCTTTCCTTTCATTAAAACTAGTTGGTTACTATTCAAAAAAAAAAAAAAAGAAAGAAAAAACAAATGTCTCTCTCTTATAGAGTATAAAATTATTTTTCTTTGAAATGACTATCAATAATTTGTTTTTGAATATCGGTATAAACAATTTTTTACACTAATTTTCAATATTTTAATCGATCAATAGAAAATAAATAGTGAAAAATATTTTTTAAAAATAAATCATAGCCTGAAATATAAACAGAGCCTTATATTTATTATCGCTTTGGACTTTGTGGAATGAATAGTGGAACTATTTGATGAATTTTTTATTATTAAATATAACGTGATGCTTATGGTAAATTTATAGATAATTAATTTATATAATTTATTCTTATTCAGAGTTGTTAAGAACACGTTGAATTTTCTATATCTGATAACAATATTTATCTATTACTTCAATAAAAAATTAATATATTTTATTCAATAAATATATTTTCTATATTTGATTATAATATTTCTCTTACTTTTATAAAAAATTTAATATTTTTTTAATGATGTGACAAATTAAGGGGTGGGATTAACGTTCAAACCTGCAGAGTTGTCAATTATATATTAATTTTTCTATTTTAATTGTAATATTATTTTTTTATTACATTTTAAAGAAATTTTTTGGAAACAACGTGCTAAAGAGTTCTGGTTGCGGGAAGGTGATGCTAATACCCGTTTCTTTCATCGAAGAGCTTCAGCCCGTCAGCAACAGAATCGAATTTCTTCTTTGAGAGACGAATCTGGTAACTGGTGTCACTTGAATTCCGGTTAGAGGATCTCATGGTTCGTTATTTTACAAATATGTTTGCTTCCCAAAATTGCACCTCTACGTTGGTTTCCGATTTTACTCAGCCTGTTATCACGACGAAGCAAAGAGTTCTTGTTAGCTCCTTACTCAATTGAAGATGTTCGGGCAGCAGTGTTTGATATGAAGGCCGACAAAGCCCCGGGACTTGACGGGTTCAATCCTGGCTTCTACCAAGGCTACTGGGACATTATAGGTAATGATATTGCTCTATACTGTATTGAGATAATTCACAGCAGGTCTATCCCTGATTATCTGAATGTGACTGGTTTGGTTTTGATTCCTAAGAAATCATCCCCTGAATCTATGACTGATTTGAGACCGATTGCTCTTTGCAATGTTCTGTTAAAAGTCATTACTAAGATGCTCGCAAATCGTCTTCGCACTATTCTTCCGCGTCTGATTTCGGAAAGCCAGAGTGCCTTTGTTGCGGGTAGGAATATTCAGGATAATTGTATTGTTGCTTTTGAAGCTTTACATGCATTTCATAGGACGACTAGGGGTTCTAATTTTTCTGCAGCTGTCAAAATGGACATCAGTAAAGCATATGACAGAATGGAGTGGTCCTTTCTTCGTCAAATGTTAACTAAGTTGGGGTTTCATGCTCTATGGATTAATCTTATCATGTCTACTCTAACTTCGGTTAAGTACTGGATTTTGCGGAATAATAGAGAGCTTGGACCCATTATCCCCACTCGAGGTTTGCGACAGGGTGACCCTTTATCCCCGTATTTATTCATCATCTGTGCTGAAGGCTTATCCAATATAATTCAGATGTCTATTCAGAATGGCAATTTGAGTGGTTTTCGAGTTTGTCGGAGAGGACCGTTAATTTCTCATCTGTTTTTCGCTGATGACAGTTTGGTGTTTTTGAAGGCTTCGGTTCAAGAATCACAATCTCTCAAACATATTTTGGCTATGTATGAGGCAGAATCAGGGCAACAGATCAATTTAAATAAGTCTTCCATTACTTTCAGCGCTAATACCCCTCGGCACTCCAGAAATCAAATATGTTCCCTACTTCAGGTTACGGAAAAGGATACTTTAGGCACTTACTTGGGTTTACCGTCTCACATGGGTCGGAATCGGAAGGAGGTTTTTAATTACATTAAGGACCGAATGTGGAAGCGTTTAAACTCATGGGAGCTAAAGTCTCTCTCCCGTGCGGGAAGAGAAATTTTGTTAAAAACGGTTCTTCATGCTTTACCTAATTACCTTATGAGTCTTTTCTTGTTACCCAAGACTTTATGTACGGAACTGGAACGTATCATGAATCGGTTTTGGTGGGGCAGTGGGCGGAACTACTCTCAGGGAATTCACTGGCTTGCTTGGAACAAAATGGCCATCCCGAAGGTGTTCGGAGGGCTAGGATTTCGGAAAATTCATGAATTTAACATAGCTCTTCTAGGTAAACAGGGCTGGAATCTCATGGTAAACCCAGATTCATTGGCTGCACGTGTGTTGAAAGCAAAGTATTTTCCGACTTGTAGTTTTCTGGAAGCTAATCTAGGCTCCAATCCGAGCTATGTTTGGCGAAGCATTTGGGGGTCTAAGAGTTTGATTCAAAGGGGATTATATTTGCGGGTTGGTAGTGGTTCCAACATATCTATTTGGGATTCTCCTTGGTTGCCTGTCGAAGAGTGTTCTTTTATCTCCACTCCTCGACCACACAATAGTAATGTTTTCCTGGTTTCGGATCTTATTGTACAACGAAGATGGGATGTTGAGCGGCTTCGACGATTATTCAATGCAAGAGATGTTACTTGTATCCTCTCTATTCCTTTAAGTAATCACATGGGAGATGACCGGTTTTGCTGGAAATTTGACACAAAAGGTACATACACAGTCAAGAGTGCTTACAGATTACTCCTACATAATCCTCTTGCGTCACAATTTATGTCTACTATAAGTTGGACTCAGCTGTGGAAGATGAAGATCCCACCCAAAGTTACAAATTTCATTTGGCGTGCAGTATGTGATGTTCTACCTTGTAGGAGGAATTTATGCTCTCGGAAGGTGGACATTCACGATATTTGCCCTCTATGTCTTGGAGATTCTGAAACTAATCTTCATATTCTTGTCAACTGCCCTTTTTCAAGACAGGTTTGGACTCTTTCCCATCTTGGATTTCGGTGGTCTTCGGCTATATCTTTTGGGGAGTGGTTTCAGCAAGCCTCCAACTCATTGACTTTGGAGAATTTGAGTTATGTTTCTATGGTGTGTTGGGCATTATGGACAACTAGAAATGATATGGTATGGCGTCAAAAAAGCAGGAATCCAGGGGCAGTAATTTTACTAGCTTCGGGTGTTTGGCACGCATGGAAGGAAGCTAAGCTTCATGGTTTGGTAGTTCCTTCTCCAGCAAACTCAAATCGTACATGGAGTCCACCCCCGTTTAACTGGTTAAAAGTGAACACGGATGCTTCAACTGGAGTGGCTTCTGGTTATGTGGGTATTGGCATAGTAGTTAGGAATTCAACCTCTGAGTTTATTGCTGGCAAAGCGTGGAGATTTCCGGGTTTTTTTACTGCTAAGGTGGCTGAGGCCATAGCCGTGAGAGAAGCTTTGAGCTGGATCAAGGATCACGGATGGAATTATATTTTATTGGAAACCGATTCTCAGTCAGTTGCAAATGCCATCAACGATGATACTACAAATGACTCGTCTGCTTTTGGTTTGATAATTCAGGACTGCAAATCTCTTTTGTCTGAGATACCAGTCGTAAAATGTAATTTTGTTTATAGGTCTGCGAATGTAGCTGCACATACGTTAGCAGTTGGAACACATTCCGAAGCAGGCTTGGGGGTTTGGAATTCTGTACCACCTCCTGTTCTACTTGATTTTTGATTTCGTAATAAAATTTTCCCATTTTAACTTCAAAAAAAAAAAAAAAAACAATAGTAATAGCCTCAATTTTTTATAATTTTACACTATCTAATTCCTAATTAAGTAATGATCCCTAAGTGCTCTTTTTTGACATTTTACAATTTTTTTTGCAAAAAACTAACTACTAGACCTTATAGTTTAACAAAAATCGTAATATAGGGACTAAGTAATATAATTTTAAAAATTGAAGTCTGTGATATTGTATTTGGACAAAAACCTAGAGATTATAAGTAATTATCCTTTCTATTTGATTGCCTTACTTGTATAAAAAATATAATATTTTTCCAACGAGGTTACAATTAAAGGGGGTTGGACGAGGATGAATTTCAAACTACAGAGTTGTTAAGTGCATAATGATTTTTTATATTTAGTTGGAACGGTATATATGTTGTTTTATAAAATTAATACTTTTCAACTACAAGTTGATTTCTATATTTGATTGGTAATATTTATCTATTACTTTTCTTAGAAATTTAATATCCTTAAAAAGGGTTACAATTATGATTAAAAAAAAAAAAAAAAAAAAAAAAAAAAAAAAAAGAGGTTACAATTAAAAGAAGGGTGAAGATGAAATTCAATTCCTGACGATCCTTGACTGTTATGTCATACTTAGCAATTAAATATATAAAAAGAAAAAGTTTTTTTTGGCTATTTTAAACATGGAAAGTCTCTTTTTTATTTTTTTTTATAGTAAATTAGACATAAGTAGAGAATTACACATTAAATGCTGGACTTATGTTCATGATTATATATTAAAAATTTATATAATTTTTGATTTTCTTTTAAATTTATATGGGTTACATGCCAAATAGAGTTTGAACATAGTATTTGGATTCTTTTAAGTTAGGAAAGACCAATCTCATAATTTATGACATTATTAAAGAACTAATATTTAAACTTACATATTCAAATAAAAATCTTAAAAGTTAATATTTTATAATTGACATTAAAAGTTTGAATATTTAAACTTAATTACAATCCTAGTTGAATTAACATATAACTAACAGCTCGTTTGCAACGAATGGATCATAGTTCTAAAATTCATTGTAAATGAATTTATTATGCTTGGTATGCTACAAGTGAAAATAAAGAATTCAATTGAATTCCATAGAATATGTTTAGAATAAATTCTTAATGAATATTCATTTGTCTTTATTTCTTATAATACCCCTTGACATACATAATTTAACAAAAATAAATAACAAACATCAATTATATTTATTATGTACAATATAATAACTTATCATATTTTTATTAAAATATAAATAATAAATTTCATATAAATAAGTACACTAATATTAAAATGTTAATTAATTAATTATATAAGCAGTAACATTCATCAAATAATTATTTTTAATTGATATAAAAAATTTTGTTGATTAAAGTAATTATTTGGAAACTAAAAAAATATTAAGAATGTTACTATCATTTTTAATTGCATTCAAAAGCAATCGTTGATGATCAGTTTTTATAGTTTCATAATAATATAATAATAATATAATAACTAACGTTATCACTGGATTAAAAAAAAAAAAAAAGTCATTACTAGTTTGAAATTTTCAAGAAAAAAAAAGGAAAAAAAAATATAAATATAAATTAACTTCATTGTTGGATTTAAAAAAAAAAAACATTATTATAGTTTAGAATTTTTCAAAGAAAATAAACAAAAAAGAAAAAAAATATTTGAGTTTATAGCAAGAGTAATTTTACCAATAAATATTTTAATGGTCAATTTTGTGGATTTCATTTACAAATTTTATTAATTTTAGTAAAATTTGAATTAGATATATCCAGTTCTATAGAATTGAATTCACAAAATTCAAATAAAAAGAACCATATTTCAATATTAGAATTTAATAAAAGAAGAGATATTATCAAAAATTCAAGAATTAATATTTAAATTCAATTAGAAATCATTTTATTTAAATTTAAATCTATTATGAAGAAATGTTAAATCGAGGATGAATAATAAAGCATGCTATATTCTCAAATAAGCTACTGTCGTAGGAGATCCTACCCAATCAAAATCCTGCAAACTTGACTTTAACACACAGGATTTTGTAGATCAAACTAATGCATAACCCAACCAAACCGCAACCTGAGATGAACCATTCCAAAACCACCCAAAAGATGACTCAAACTCGAAATGACCCAAATCCAAAGTGACTTGACTCAAACCCATCAAGTGCCACCTTCAAATATAAATATTAAAAAGTTAATCATTGTCTGAAACAAGTCCCCAACTCACTAGAGAGCTAGTTCTTCCAAGGGATACAGAATAATAAGGCAACTTGGCAAGGCCCTTCTCATTTCATCTAAAAAACATTGTACAGAAGCATTGGTTGAGAAATTACATGATACTTGATACCTCAATGTGATAATTAACAATACAACACAAAACAAAAAGACTCCAAAATTGGAATCTGAGTAAATGGAAAGAACTCAGAAAACATGCTTCCTGCATAATTATCTATGGCCACACTGGACAGGATAAGTTAAATACAAAATATTGATAAACTTACCCAGCTGTAGCAACAATGGAGCTTTTTGGCTTAAAAAATCTTCGCTCAATTATCTGTGACGAATAAATAATCTGTCGCAAGCAGCAAGAAATGATTTTTCCATTCACCAGGACCAGCAAAAGGCAATAGACCGCAGCATAACGGAAGAAACAAGAGCACAATGGAATAAAAAAAGCATTCGCCGGAACCAGTATGGACACATTGTGCTGGATTTCATCCCTTGAGAGACCGTGAGAGGCCCATGAAGTACACAAAACAATATTGAGGTACAAACATTTGAGAAGAAGTGCAGCAAGCACATAGTTTCCCAATATATCAGCCACATCAATCCACTTCCTCCCAAAGTATCAACACAAAATTTGCCAGCAAAACCACAGGCAGTGCCTAACAGTAACAGTATGAAAGTTACTGGCATTATTTGACGTGAAGCTGATGAACGTTGAAGCAGCAAATAAGCAACGACAAGGATTATTAAGATGCCAAATAGCATTCGGCTCATGACCTGTACATGACACCTGAGAGTGTGCAGCCCTGAGTTGACAGATGAAAATGGCTTTGGGATCCACCAAGATTTGGACTCCTGAATCAGATTAGAGAAACAAATTTTATAAGCATTTCATATAACTGAAAAAAAAAAAAGCTAGACAAATATAGCAAGGAAAATTCAAAGGTGTGACATGACAATTTTTTGACATCTCTAATTACATAAGGAGTTAAAACCAATACCAATATTAAAAAGAAAGAGAATTTCCATCCTGCTGTAGATTTAGATTATATCTGTATGGAATTTATTTTCAAGTAACAAAAGAGAAAACTAGTTTGGAACAAGGGCTTGGTTGTTATTGTTGTCGTTGTAAAAGAGAGAACTTAATAAAATCATACATCAAGGTAAAATTCAAGGCGCCCCGTCAGAGGCATGTGGCAGTGCCTTCCCAGATGAAAAGAAATACCAAAATTCCCTAGAAATCCAATTCGGTATTTATTGCACATTTGTAGTAAGACTATAAAGTAAGTCAGTAGTAGTCCATCTTCAACTTTACCACTAAAGGTCCAGGGACATTATAATGTCCTCATAACATTTTCTCTATAGAACCTCTGTAATTTCGGAGAAAATAGTCTTATAAAGAACATATAGAATCTAAATCACTAGACCACAATACTGGTGGTCCTTACCTCAACTGAAGGACTGCAGGATGCAGTAGCGTCAGTAATCCTTTGGTATGAAAACACGTAGGCACCATACAAAAGGCAGGCAGACATGATGAACAAACCAGCAACAAGACAGTCTATGCAATTCTTAAGCAGATCAGCATGCCTTGTGTCTTCTAATTGATTCTTGAACTTTTCAGCTTTAAAGGATTGCCTTGATATGCCCATTGCTAGTTTTGTTCTCTCAAGATGATTTGAATCAACACTAAGAGCCAGCTGGGCCTCCTTCAACTTCAATTTTCTCATTGTAAGACCAATCTCTAAAGCCTTCAGGTCATTAGAACGAGTAGTTTGCTCCATGAGAGATTTCTCAATACTACTGAGTTGATTGATTACTGGACCGAGTGAGCTTGGTACAGAAACCTGCCAGTTTAATTGCCCATGCGGGGCAAGTTCTTGACTCGAACAAGGCATGCTTTCTTCTACTACTTCAGCTATCTGCGTTTGGTTCTTAACTGAACTGGAGGGCAATTCAGTTTCTGATTGACAATCTTTGATGTCAGAGCTACTTGCACAACTAACTCTAGCGTTGAGATTCATGTATGAATCAGAGTTTTTCTACGTTTACGTGGCTTAAGTGATATGCTTTCTTATTGATGGAAGCTTCATTAATCAATCGAAGAGTCCTCAATGTGCTTCCAAATGATTTCTCAAAGCTCATTGCAAAAAAAATAAAATTCATCACCAAAGACCTGTTGAAACATAGGCAATAAGAAACATAGCCATTTATATCATATTAGCATTCTAAGTCTGTTTGATTTTGATAAGAACTTATGAAGAAGCTTAACTTGAAAAACCAGAGTCCATGGATAAGTCAGCAGTTAAAGCAGGGCTTACATTGGCTAAAGATTCTCTGACAGCTGAAGCACAGATCTGCAAATGCAGATACAAATAATGTTATTGTTAATGCTCATTATTTCTAACTTGCTCAAAATTAAATCCAATTTTCATATTCAAACAAAATACGAAACTGACCAATTCTCACAATATACATACAATATTTCAAATTTGCTTAAGATGAAATCCAATTTTCCGTGCTGATTGATTTCAATACCTGATATCAATGTCTTTCTGAGAACAAAAAGAGAGAAAATCCATTGGATTGTCCAATAGTGAAATATTTTTTTCCCATATTCCAAGTGAAGAAATATGAATAGATAAAAAAACCCATGGTAACAATTGCATAAGTCCATTTGAAAGAGAACATATAGAAATCCAACTTAATCTGGTAAGAGGATTAAAAAATATGTACCTTTGAAAGATGATCAACAGCAATCTCCATGCCTGCCGTATCTTTCCTCTCCAGGACCTAGATTCAGAAAGCAACCATGCACAATATCAACCAATGGAATAAATGGCAATCCAAAGGACGCACAACACATATACATACACTTTTAGAAGTCAACATAAAAATATAAAATTGTTTCTGAAGGATTCCTAAGAAGCTAAAATGGTCACAGTGTTACAAATCTAATTATTGTGTAGAGGAAATTTTTGAGCATTATTCCTAGCCAGGATTTCATATTTAAATGTATAAATAGAAAGACATATGTCGGCATATATTTCATTTTTTAGTCAAATAAAATGATGCATTCATGAAAAACATGAAACATTATGTAAAAGAATATTTATTTGTCAGGAAAAATAAAAATTTAATGCACCTGCCTCTATGTGACTTCAACTAAAAGCATGCAATTACATATTATTCAATGAGAATATGCAACAAAATTTCTATGTTAGGCATAGAATTAAGGGATTGCTTCAAATATTAGTACACGGTAATTTATATCTATGTCTTCACAACTATTACATATTTTTAATAACTAAATGTTTATTCATGCATTTCACTTCCAAGAGCTTCAGGATCATCACTCACCACACATTAGTTGCCATGATACCAACTAAATGTGGCAGTAGTTAATCGCCAAATTAATTAGACAATATTTATAAGCTAATTACCAATTTTTGTAGTCTCTCTTCGAATTTGCAGTTCCATTTTAACTACCACATAAACGTCAAGAACACATAAAGAACATACAATGAGACAAACACTCGTTAGCATTTAAAACTTAGTTGAAAATATATCCACACCACATCCAAATTTCAAAATATTTAATCGATAAAATACACATACAAGGAAGAAGCATAAACAATGCCTCGTCCAAAAACAGAACTTTGACTAAACAATTAGCAAGAATCAATTTTGAACCAAACACAACAATT
This sequence comes from Jatropha curcas, assembly GCF_041381405.1. Taxonomy (NCBI): domain Eukaryota; kingdom Viridiplantae; phylum Streptophyta; class Magnoliopsida; order Malpighiales; family Euphorbiaceae; genus Jatropha; species Jatropha curcas. The sequence goes on from NW_028322353.1 coordinate 14,163, forward strand.
AATACAAAAAATCTTTGTCTCAAGCAAATAAAAAAGAAACATGTAAACATGGCAACAAAATTCTAGTTACAGGCAACATAAAAAAATCCAAACTTTGCCCAGAAAAAAAAAAAAAAAAAGCAACTAAGAACTTTAAAAGCGCAATATAATTTGCTTATATTATACCAAAAATTGAAACTTTCAACGAACCTGGGCAACAATAGCAGCAAAAGACATTCCGAGAGGGAGAGCAGCGGCCTCCATATCGCTATTCCCGAAGCGGCCACCACGCCTAACCGGAGCTATCAACACCTTAGGGTTTCTGCGTTTATAAGTCATGCTAGTACTTCTCCGTGTAGAAGGAGAAGAAGATGATGAGGATATCATAGAAACGCCTTCATAAGCTTTCTTCTTCTTCTTCTTCTTCTTGCGATGGGTCATATTTAGGCTATCGTCCTCAAGAGGTTTCGAGATTGCCGGAGGAGACTCATCCTCCGGAATCGAATCGGCAGTGGTATTGGATTCTTGAATTGGCGGCGAAGCAGAAGGAGAAGGGGTGCCCATAGAATATAGGAGAGGAAAGGGAGGAGAACCTGATTTTGAAAATCAAATGATAGATACAGAGGAGTTGATGAGCAATCTGGTGGGTTGGTTTCCTGACTGCAACGGAAACAAAGCGTCAACACCCAACAGACAACGGTCGTAGGTAATTATTAATATCTATTTATTTATTTATATTATAATAATTTACATAATATTTATTAAATTTGAGAAAAAAATAATTTGTTCCGTAATATTTCGCGTGATTTCAGGATAAAACTACGGCCAAAAAATTCAAACTGTCTATATGAATGCAGAATCTTCTTTTCACCGTTAAATTTGAAATACTTAAATTTAAATGTTAAATTCAAACTTTACTAAATAACTTATTCCCTATAAAGTAGCTTACAAAATAAGCTATTTAATGTAATTTTTTTAATTTGAATAAAAAATACTCTTTTTAACATAATTATAAAAATAAAAATAAATAATTATCTAATGATTAAATTTATTGACTCAAAATAAATTGTTTACCATCTTAATAAATAATAATTTACTATTTCATTATTAAAATATTAATAATGAATTTATTTAAAAGAAAACATATTATATATATACGACATTTTATTATTTTTCTATACGTTTTTTTAATTAAGAAAATAAAATTACATAACTCAAATGCTTGATTTAATTTTTTTCTCCAATTTTATTTAATAATAAACTAATTTTTCTAATGTATATAATTAAATTTTATTTCATATATTTTTAATATGCCTAGTAAGGTCGCATCTATTTGATTTAAAAACATATATTAGTTATCAAGCAAAAGAAAATGTCATTACTATTAAGAAATTTATGAAGATCTTTCTTCTTTAAACTGATTTTTACAATTATTGCAGTCAAAATTTCATATATTTTATATACTATTGTTCTTTTTTACTTAATCTTTATTTAATTTATTTTTAACTCTAAATAAAGGAATATAAATAATAATTTATTACTTTTAATTTGTATTTTAATTAATTTTAGTTTTTTTATTATAAATTAATCTATATATTTTTTAAAAATCCATATTATATATTTATCCATGAAAATATTCATTTTAATTTTTATTTAATTTAAAATGTCCAATTACGCAAGTTTCTAGATTGTAAACTGTAAATTTAACTTGAAACCTTGTTCTTATGTTAAATTATTTATATAATTTTTATAAATAAAATATTACTTAATGTATATATAAAATTTTATAATTTTAGTGTTTATTAATTAAGAATTTAAATTGTATAAGAAGTCTATACAGTATCATAAACTTTAATTTAGGTGAATTGAAAACATAATTTTATAGTTAATTTATCTTTACAGTTTAAAAAAAAAAAAAGAAAAAAACAAAACAAAACAAATTCATTGTGACCTACTATAGAAGGTATATGTAACACATGTCATAAAAATAGACTCTATATCAATAGAGAATTCTTTGATTCGTAGTAGTAAAAGCGCGGTTTAAAGATGTAATAAATACTTTTTTCCATATTTACTTTTTATATATGACTAATAATTATTATTTCAATTTAATAGTTTTTTTAAAAAATTAGTATTAAATTAAAGATAATATAGTCAATTTACTCAATAATTTATTGTAGTTTAGACAAATTTAATGATTTTCTTAAACAACGTGATTTCAAATGTGGCAAATATTATGTAACTGAGGTATTAGTATTATTAAGGAATAAAGTTTAATTTGCCCCCAACTTCGGGGGCAATATTCAATCTGTTTAAACATTATTTGTTTTACAATTTTTCTCCTACATATGCACTAAAAAAAGTGAAAAATTCAATTTTAAAAAAATAACTTTTAATATTGTTATATAATAAAAATTATTTAAGAAGTTCAAAAAAATATTTAAAAATATAATAATAATTATAAAAAAATTATAGTGACTTATCATTGATTTAAAAAATTGCAGAATTAAAATATTTGGTTTAAATATTTATTATTTTTATTTAGTTATTTCTTAATTGTATTTCATCTCAATTAAATATTTGATTATTTTTTAATTAAAATTTGATTTAAATTAAATATTTATTTTCTTTTCAGTAAAATCAGACTTTTTATCCTTTTGGTGTAAGTTCAGGAGATAAATTATATGAAAAGTGATTTTTGGACAAATTGAATATTATTCCTAAGTTCATGGCCAAATTTAGCTTTATTTTATTATTATGATTTACAACAAGGTAATCAATTTAAAATTCCTCTGTCCCGATTAATAGCACTTTATATTCACAAGAATTAAGAAAAATTAGTTATTTCAGTTAGGAAAGTGAATTTGCATGTATTTTTCTTATTGCAACCTTACTTTAATATGAGATATATTTATTAATATATTATTAACTTTTCCATCTATCAAAATTAATTAATTATCTAAAGTTGATTAATATATACTGAAAATGGTTAAACTTAATAACTACTTATATTATCAAATTTCAAAGTGATTATAAATAAATAATGATATTGAAAAATAATAGGTAATTAATAAAAAAACAAGAAAATTATTTTTAACAAGTAACGTTAAATATGAGTAACGATAAATAAATAACACAATATAACTTTTAGCATCATTGAAATGAATATATAATGTTAGGTGTATTCGATGTTCTATTTATTGCCTTCAGTGGAACTAATAAACCAAACAGATAGTTCCATTTTTTAAGTTTTATGTAATTTTGGGACATGAGAGAGAAAGAGCTTCTAAGAGAAAATTCTGGTTTTATTGAGACTACGTGGATTTTAAAACATAAAAAATGTTGAGCTGGACATCCATGTCAATCTTCCGGCATCTCTTCACCAATAATTAGATAAAAGTGACTTTAGTGTTAAGAATTTTACCATTACAAATTGAATTCGGAAGATGAAAGTGTGACGGTGTCTATATTTCAGAAACAAACCTTGAATGAAATTAAGCCAAATTAAACTTAATCGCTAACTTTTTCAAACCTACCATTTTAGATATAGTTCGGGCAATTTAAACGGTTTTTAGTAGTTTACGAGCATCCCATGCATAGCTTGCATAAAATTTGAATAACAACAACATAGGAACGTGCAAGAAGTTTAGTACTATCCGTCACAACTTTTCTACTAGCAGAGGATTGTTATGGATGCTCCTCAAAGTGAACAAGTGTGGCCTTATGCAAGAAGTTTTAAGGTTAAAGTGCCTTGATCTACCTAAAAACAAACAAGGACGACGACAAAGGTATTTCTCTTGCAAGCCCAGATTTTATATGGGATGCTTATGTTTCTTCAGAATATCTGGAAATTGGATAAACATTTGAGAATATGACCCATGTATATCAGAATTAGGTTTTCTTCTAGATCAAACCCAAAATTTGTGACTGAAGTAGGGAAGGATTGAAGAATCATAGAGTATCCATGAAAATATGAGCCGCTTCCGTCAAACTCAATATTCACTTGAAATATTTTTATTATTTAAATATTTTCAAATTAAAATATTGGATTTTAGTGGGTAGTGGGTGTATTCACAACTTTAAACCTACACCCAGTCTCGTTTGAATCTATCTTTTCTTTTGCCCACGCCTTTATCCAAATCCACAGTGAATAATTAATTTAATATCTATATCCGTCCTAAACTCATTTAATCAACACCTAAACTTGCTCAATGCACCTGCCCTCACACCCTTTTTTAACAGGATATTATACTTGTCTAAATTTGATGTATGCACTCATCCATGGATCAAACCAATCAATACAAAAAAATTTTAAAAATTATTCTAGCTTTATCTTTTTTTTTTTCTTAATGAATAGTGAAAAATATCTTCTGTTTAAAAAAAAAAAAAATTCGTTAGTTTGACCCATGGATGGACTCAAAACAATTCAATGCTTTTTAATTGAGACTCGTTAAAAAAGGATGGTGTTATTTCTAGAGCACTAATCGTTAATGCTAGAGCAATAACATTTTATACAATATCACTTGACCAAATTGCCCCTTAATGAATTTATCTCCTCTCTTTCTTTTTTATCTCCACAGGAACATTAATTCATTTTTTTAAAAAGAAAAAAAATTAAAAGATATAACTAAACGATCTAAATAAATGAATGCTTTCAATTCAGTTGTTATACTTGGTTCTCACACAAAGTTCTTGCTATAGCGAATTTATCTGATAAAAAAATACGCAATTGACAAGTTAAAAATGGATTTATAGAAAAATTGCAGACTTCAATTGTTTTATAGAAGAGAGATGTTTCCCAAATATTAATCCAAATTTATTTATGAAAAGATAAAAAGAATAAGAAAAGACAAGGCCTGAACACATAACAAGTTTATAATTTGTTTTTCTCTTTTTTAATGAGAGCCTGGTATTTATAAAGAAAGGTTATGTTATTAGGAAATAAGAGAGAGCTTTGGACCAGAAAAAATGGTGTTGCTGTTGAGTGATGGTGATCAGAGCATTGAATTTATTTAGATTGTTTAGTTCTTTCTTTCTTTTTTATTCTTTTTAAAAACTGAATTTAATGTTCCTGTGGTGATAAAAAAAAAAAAAAGGAGGAAAAAAGAGATAAATTCATTAAGGGGCAATTTTGTTAAATGATATTGTATAAAATGTTATTGCTTTGGCGTAAACAATTAGTTCTCTGAAAATAATGGCACTCTTAAAAAAAAAAAAAAAAACACTTTCAAATATCATTTTGGTGCAATTGGAAATATTATTATTGTTATTATTATTTTGTCTAAAATGAGAAAGTGGAGAACAAAGAAGGCGAGGTAAGCTGGTGTGTGCTGCGAAATTATTAATCCACCAACATAAATTGAAATAACGTTACACTTGGAAAATATTTAGTGAAATCGCATCTCTCAAATAAAAATATTTCATAGAAATTCTCTATTTTCACATATGCTCATATATAATTGATCAAAGGCAGGAAATGGACTTAAACATAAATATATTTTCATACATGGATATTTATATATATATGTATACATTAATTAATTAATATTTCTAATAGCTGCCATTCATATTGAAAATTACCTGCACCACCAAATTCTCTCCATACCCAACAAACCTTCAGTTATATCCATAGCCGCTTTTAGGAGTAATTACTTGCGCCCCAAGTGAATAAAATCCGCCATTAAAGGTCTGCAAGTCAACCTCAGTTGAAAAAGAACTATTTACTTTGTTAATTTCGTCATTAGTTGCAAGCGGAGATTGATCTTCTTGTCTAGCCATAGAATTTTTCTCTCCTTCAGTTTCTCTATATTTGTTGAGATAAATCTTTAACGGACCCACATAATTTTCAAACCCTAGTGTAGTCATAGCCCATAAAAGATCGTCGCCATTAATGGTCTTTCTTTTTTCTCTTTGACACTTATCGGAGGCTTCACCGGTGATGAAGCTTATGAACTCAGAAACACATTCTTGAACGGTTTCTTTAGCTTCTTTGGATATTTTTGCATTTGCAGGAAGTGATTTTTTCATGATACGGCTAACGTTGGCGATAGGGAGAAATCGGTCTTGCTCTTTGGAAGAGCTATCAGAGATATTCCCTGACAAGGGGCTTCCGATAGGGCTGGTTATTTGGTTTCTTTTTCCAGCCATAGTATTTAGATTCAAGAAAATGGAGGAGCAAGAAAGGAAGAAAGCAAGAAAGAAGGAAAAGTTTAGTGTATTTTTCTTTTTATTTTTTAGTTTCTTTTGTAAGTGCTTGTGTTGTGGAATCTAAAGAGATGAGAGCTTGGGCTTTTAAGCTAACAAAAGTGGGGTAAAAGAGACCAAAAATATAAAAAGTGGAAAGGCGGTATGATGTGGACAGAAAAAGAAAAGAAACGAAGCACTTACAACCATTCTGCAAAGAATGGTTTTTGAGAAATGTCGAATCTCACACCAAGTAAAATTTGCAAAAAGATCAATGAAGAGTTGTTGTTACTTCGTAGGCGGAGAGTGGTGACTTTTCTTTTAAAAGCTTCAAATGAAGTGCGGACACGTGGAATATGATAAAAGTGGGATTGATTTACAGTCAAGTTACCCAAATTTGAGAATGACTTGTCTTCACTTAGTATTTGATGTCCGGTACGGAGCCAAAATTGAAGATAAAGAGGGTAATTTTTTTTTTTTTTCAAAAGTTAGGAGTGACAAAATTAAAAAGTACATTAGTTTAAGGGATAATTATTGAAAATTTTTCAGAAATTTAAAGGGTAAACTTTAAAAAAAAAAAAAAAATTTGCTGAGGGGAGCGGAGCTATTCCTGACCCCTCCCTCAGTCAATGTACAAGCCACACATGCATCAAGTCAATCTTATAAAATTATTCAGTGCAAACAAAAGTGTTAATTAATAATTCACTTGAAAAAAAATGATAAACAGTTTTCAATTAATTTTTATTGAATAATGGAAAAGAGAATTTAAACTTGAATCTATTATTAAATCATATATATACTTAACCACTAGACTATTTTTCAATGTGCGAATAACAATTAATTATTGTTTAATAATTAGATGTGATCTAATTGGTTAGAGAATATGAAAAATAAGAGTATATATATAAGTGCATGCACACGCGCATGTCTTCATGCTAATATTGAGGTAGTATTTAGATAAAGCACTTCAATAATAATGATTTCAAATTTCAGAATTTGGTCTTTTAAATAAAGTTCATTTAGAGATGCAATTTATTTCTACTGATATTTCTAATTTATATTTAGTATCTTTCTCTGATCTTAATTTCAATTTCAATATATTTAAATATGTACATGACCCTCTTATTTTATAAAAATTGTTCTGATATAAAAATTTCTGCTGTATTTCTAAATAGAAATTCAGTATATGAGAGAATACTAATCCAAAAAATATATAAAGTTAATTAGTTTTGCTTTATTTTGTTGAAAATTAAATTTAGTAGAGTTAATGATAGATGGCAATCATTAGCTTCATCTTTTTTTTTTTTTTTTTTGAATTAGTAAATGAATATAACTTTCAATTTTATTAGCTAATTAGAGTTTAACCTCACGTAAATGATGTACTTCAACTCAATTTATTATTATCTGTAACAGCGTTTTAAGTAGCTTTTAGCGTTATATTTTGAGGTAACATAGCATTTGAACTAATTTTTAGAGGTTAAAGTAACATTTTATGAAAAGTTAACACATGCAATGTTTAGCTTTTTAGCATTTTATAAAAAATTACTCAAACAGCTAAATGATCTAAAATAAGTAACAGATACCAAAACAATTAATTTTGCCGAACAGCTAAACACTCTAGAGTAGCTGATAGATATCAAAACAACTAATTTTACTGAAGAGATTATATATATACATATAGGGACAAATATACGTAATGAATAATGGTGGAATAAATCCGAGATATTGATCGGACATCCATGGAAACTGGCAATCTTTCCTTGTCCTTATGAAGATATTCGTATATTAAAGCTTTTTTCTTGACTTGGAATCAGAGTTGGATAACTAATATCAACCTTCAATTCATAAAATATCACATGGGTATCTTTCCTTGGCTTAAATAAAGCATGCAATAGTTGAGTGGCTCTAGCACATATGCTTCACTTTCCTCTCCTTTTTGCTTATTTATGTCTTTCTAGATTCTCTTTATCACATCCCATATATATATATATATATCCCCACACCTTCTCTTGCCTCAATCAGTCGTTTTTTCTAATCTCTGTTAAAGATGTAATAAATTCGACGATAAAATTTTTTATCATTTTGATGAGTCAAATGGAGAGCGAGTCTTGCTGTATAACTAATCATATCATTTCGGTACATTGCATTTTTCAATAAATATATTAATTGACAGAAGTAGAAAAATTTATGAGTGAGAGAATTTGATAAATGATAATGTGCTCAAATAAATATATTATTTGAAACTAAATAAATATCTTTATAGTATTTCTGGTTATTTTAAGTAAGGAATAATGAAATAAATGCCGAGAGCGAGAATGTGGAGACTTAATACTGAGCGAGAATTTAGGGCATTAATTACATAATAAAAAGACCTTTTGACCAAGAGTTACTTATTTCAATTCTACTTAATCAATGCTTGGTTGATTCTTAACAAACCTATTATATATAATTAATTATTAAATTTTATATTTAAATAATATAAAAGGTATAGTTATTGTTAATGTATTTGACTATTCTAATAAAATTTTAAGTTTAATATCTTTCATATAAGAATTAAAACTCATGTCAATGCTTAAAAAAAAAAAATCATTTCTATATGAACTATAGTTATATATATATATATGTATGAAATCTTTCTTTCATGATTTGCTGGCCAACTTGTGCAGCTCATCAATCAAATCTGCAAATTTCAACTTTTTAAAATGCATTGCATGTAGAAGTAAACCCATTTAATTAGTTCAAACATCTAAAAATAAAATAATAACAAATTCTTAAATCCATTTAACCTAAAAATGACAAGTGGCTACTTTAGAAGCAACTTCTCTTGCCATTTCCACCACACCAACATATAAAAATTCTTTGGACTGTCTCCAACTTGCTGTCTTCTCAATAAATTAAAAGGTAAAGTTTGGAGATTAATAAAGTATCATTCAATTGTTTAAGGGCTAATCCTTATATTAAAAAATTTATATATATATTATTAAAAAAATTAGGGTTTGACATAAATGGAAGCTTCTAGGTCAATCTTGGACCTAGATTAATTATATATGTTAAAACCCAAATATGTTGTTAGGGAAAGCTAAAACCTGTCAGAATATTGGTGAACGAAAGCATCCAAAGGAAAGATACTTTTCACCTAAGACAATTTTAGATTCTCATCAATGCCTTGTTGGTGACATGGTGGGTGGGATCAATTCTTCTTTTTTTTTTAATTTATTATTCTATTTATAATTGTATTGCAAAAATAAAAATTGAAGCTTGAAGTTCTAAATTTGGACAGTTATGTTTATAATAGTGAACTAGAAAAAATTGAGCTCCTACTCTTGAAAATTCGAATTAGAAAAAAGAAAATTCAACAAAAATCAGAAAGAGATATTTTTAAATTATATTTGTTATTAATAGAATATATTACTTTAAATTAAATAATTCATTGTATTTCTTTGCAGTGATGAAATTATGAGCCTTTACTATTTATGACTCATAATGTTATGGTAATCGAAGAAGGAAATCAATGGTTAATAAATGATATTGATTATAGTTAGCAGGCAGATTTTTTTTTGGTGTTGCCATATAGGATTCCAAATTAATAAAATGTGTAATGACTTAATTGTTTATCTTTATATTTACTTAAAAATAAATTAATTTATAATTGTTTATTGATTAGATTAAACCGTCTTAAATGTAACATCAAATTAATGAATTTTACCACCTTTCATTTTACTTCTTTTTTTTTTATTTATCTTTACAAATTTCAACATTTTTAATCCATACTCTTGAACGCATATCTATCTACTAATTTTTACTAATTAATTTTGACTTTTATTTTTAATAAAATAACATTTATTTTTAAAATATTTTGATGTAGAAAGAATTGTTGTTTCAATTTTAATCCACATGCTATATTTTAAAATATTTTTAGTTTATTTCTATTTTATTAACTTTATTTTAAACAAAGATTTTATTTTCATTTTTTTAATTTCTTCAAAATTTTTCAGTTTTTACTGTTTTATTTTCAAATTTTATATTCCTATTTGATGATTGTAGATCTTAGTCATATAACAAAGCGTTGTAATTTGAAGTGTTAATGATATTAAGAGATGAATGGAAAAATGAAAAAAAAAAAGTATATGAAACACAAAATATATTCTTTTTATTTTATTTTATTTTTTAGAATAGAAGGTGTTCCTTCACCTCTTTTATATTAACAAATTCCCATCAAGTTGTAAAGCATAAAATTTTTCGATACCTCCTATTATACGTGTTTTCTAAAAATAGAATTTATGTTTTCACAAAATAGAATTTATATTTTCATCTTTACATCGAAACAATTCGTGAGATTTATCCGGCTCTAACTCTATTTCAGAATATTTTTATAAACAGTAATTGTTTTTTTTACCATTTTAGTGTATGTAAAATAAAACGATGGCGGCAATGTTGAAGTCATACGAAAGTCGTATTTTGTCTGTTAAGTCCAAAAGCGTGTGAAGATGTGGAGATTTTGTCTCAACTTCCACAGTTATGAAGTTCCAATTTTTAAAATGATTTTATTTTGGCATGCAGGATAAGAGAAAGAGATGAAAATAGAGATAAATATTTTTTAACTTAATATATGCATTTTGGTGTTTTTATTAAAAATTAACAGGAAAAATGTTTTTTTATTAGCGTAAAAAATAAATAGTTGAAGGACATTAAAAATTTAGGGATGAATTAATGTATTTACTAAAAAAGGATGAACAAAATAATAACAAAAGTTAAAAATTATAAATTAAATAATAATTCTCTCTTGATATATATTTTAGAAAGAAATTTCTGGCAATATCTCAAAAAAGAATTCATTAATTAGTTTCCTTCAATATCTCAAAAAAAATTATTATTTTATCAAACTACTAAATATAATAATAAAAATTGAAATTTTAAAATATTAATTAGTTCAATGCATATGATAAATTTTTTTTAAATTTTATTCGTTTATATTAAAATGAGAATAAATATGGAGAATATATGATTATTCTAAAAAAAAATCAAAATATAATAAAATGTTATTAACTTATTGAATATTTTTATAAAATAGACCAAGTGAAGGTGAAAATTTTATATGAGTAAAGAAAGTGAGAGAATTTATTTATGAAAGAAATATAGAAAGTCACTTCCATTTAATAGTTGCATCGAAATGAATATGGCATGATAGAATAATAAACAGTTGCCAGTAAAAAGTTGGTGACATTTTTTTCCCATTTTAGAATAAAAATTTGATGATTTTTTTTATTATTTTTAACGGTAAAAATGCTCCAAATACAGTGAGACTTACAAGAGGAAAATGACTTTCCAATTCTATATTTCATAAATCATTATGTTTAGCTTCTTTTATGAAATCAAGAAATATATTCTTTTATGAAATCATAATAAAAATTAAATGTTTAATTTATTGATGACAAAAAAATTCAAATATCAATTTCAAATGCTTAATGAAGTAATGGAAGACGATAAACAAATTACCAAAATAATTTTGTTTTTAAAGATTTTATTAGAATAATGCAATTTTAAATGAGGAATTTTATCGGCAGATGCAACAGATTTAATGTAATTGGATAATTACAATGAAACTTGAAACAATCAAGTAGTGATCTGGTTGGTCTTCTTACTTATGTGAGAATTATTTAACATTGAGGGTCTATTCGATAATTTTAGCAATTCTAGTAAATTTTAGCCGATGTAGTAACTTTCAGCTATTTAACTAAGAGTTAGCGGTTAGATATTAGTTGTTAGATATTCATATAGCTGTTAAAATAGAAATGTTTAGAAAAAATAATTGTTTGATTAGCTATTTAATATAAAAAGACAAAACAAAAAAAAAGATGCGGTTACAGAGAACGAGCCAAAAACAAGTGATATGCATAGACATTATATAAAATTCCGTGAAACATTACCTCAAACTCTAAATGAACACAATAATTAATTAAAATAATATTTTAATCCAATCAAAACACTGAACACTACTCCAAACGCTTCTACCTATCAAAGCCTGCATCTGCTTGGTCCATCCACTCTTCAATAAATGCAGTTTTTAATTTTTCAGTAAATATATTGTTCAAGTCCCTTTTGTATATTTCTCAAATATAGAACTTCTTCCTTCAAGTCAATATAAGAATACATTAAAATATTATTACAAGATTTGATTAATTGTTGAAATATATAGATAACAAAGAATAAATTGAACATGAGATTTTCAATTTAAAGTTTTATACTTAATTTATAGTATATAAAATCTAACTTAATTCTTACTCAGTACAGAGGCCATACAGCATTCAAAACTCAAAAGATGGGAAAACCAATAACAATGTGCACCTTTCTCTTTGATATTCTCACGCTCAACATATCGTCCTGCTCAACAATGTGCAACTGATACAAGGTACTTACTCTTTCATTCAAGAATCACAAAATTATTCAGCTTTCCGATCTAATCATATTCCAGTTCATCAGGAGTAACTGGCCGTTTGAGTGGAATAATAGACTTCTTTTCAACATCCCGCGATAAAGCTTTCCTCATGTCTGAATCCAGAGCACAATAAAGTAAGTAATTGAGAGGTGATAAGAGCCCAATAGAACGAAATCAGAAATGTTTCGGTCAGGTGTAAACTTGCCTAAGCCATCTTCCTCCCCTGAGTAATATCGGAGCACTCGTCTATAGATTACATACCCGAGCTGAAAAGAAAAGGAAGATCGATAAACATTACATTCTCATATTATTGATGGATCAGAAAGAAAAAGAACACAGTCACACACTTAATGAATGTCCCCCTCCAGAAAACATATTGAACATGAATGAAACTTGTAAATGAATATCTTCCATCCAGTTATGACCCAGTTACTCAGCAGAGCAGTTTCTCATGGGAAAATGCAAGCAAATCTAAGCAGTTAAATCCTACAATTTGCCTAACAAAATTAACTGATCCAAACTAGCAGTACTACAAAAGCACATTTGTCGATGCTTGGTGAGGTTAACACCATGCCGGCTTCAATTTCTTTTGGCAATGAAGACACATCCATGCATCTCTTGAAACACTTTTTTTGATATTATCCAGTTCTTTTAAGAACTTATATGAAAGAAAAAGAAAAAAAACAAATATCAAAGCTCTAAATAAGAATTAGGAATGAAATGCTAACCAAAATTAACGATATTGGCTACGTCATGTAATATTCCCAAGAAGGAAAGTTTATATAATTGAGGTCAAATGGCATTAATTAAAAGAAAAAGAATATCAAAAATAAAACTCACAAGAAGATTTGAAGCCCCTATTTTACAAATTAGAGAAGTATGATCAAGTAGCAACAAAATTGCAAATTTACCATCACTCAAGACACATTACCTTCTCGTACATCTTTATGGCTGGTGTATTTGACGCTCTAACAAACAGATCCACGAAGTATGCCTTATCACTGAAAAAAAAAAAAAAAAAAAGGTTGTCGTTAGAAAGATTCTTGCGCCTATACTAATCCAGACGATGAGTTAAAAAAGTAAAAGACAGAAGAGGTAATCAAACAAAAGCCTTAAGCCCGTCCGAGTAATTCTATCTAAAAGATAGAATATTTACCGAAATCCAACAACTAGACAATAACAACAGCTGAACAAAACATCCAAAATGGTTTTCTAGCCACACTGGCCCATAGTTCTATATCAATATGTTAATATGAATAGAAAGCAATATCGTTAGCAAGGAGACATAAACAATGCAGCACAAATAGAAGACTGGCACTTCCTGAGAAAATTCACAATTCAAAGGACCTCATAAGACTGCACTTGTCTTCCTAAGAACTAAGAGGTTGAACCTACAGAGCAGGAAATAGTGCAAGACCAAACTTCCCACAGTTTTCTAAAGTGTGTCCAGAAATAGATTCTAGGAACTTCCAAAACTAAATAAATTTGGAAATAAGATGATACTCTATAGCTCAATGTCATCTAAGTCTCAACCCTTCCGAGAGCCCAACTTAAGCCAAAATGCCAACTCAGCTGGACGTAGACATGCATATCAATAAATAAAAGTAGAGCTGCATAATGTTGCAAACAAAGCCCCAAAAGAATGTTCTCTCTTCATAATGAGTTTCATATAAAAAGAAACCAATATAATATTTAACATACAACCACCATATGATTTAATGATGCTGCTGTGCTAATGGAAAAATCCAAAAGTCCTATCTTAACATGAATTTCATTCATTCAAGCAAAAGAATCCAAAAGTCCTATCTTAACATCGATTTCATTCATTCAAGCAAAAGACATTAAAACAAGGCCAAGGACTCAAAGATTCTAGATATGAGTATTAGCAATCGTTGATTACAATTTCCAGTAAAAAATATATAATTATCAGAAGAAAATAGCAAAAGTTCCTTCATCATGTGAAAATCTTACATTTTATCACTAATGTCTTCGAGGAGGTTCATGAGTTTTTTAGCTAATTGTTGCCTGCGGTATTCAGTAGCCACTGTAACTGCCGTGACATGTCCATGCCAGGACTCGCCTTGTCCTTCTACTTTACCCATAACTACAACCATCCACAAAGATTGCCCTCTTTTAGGCTTTCTCTTCTTTGTCACCAAAAAAAAGGTAAAAATTACACACAAAATAATGAATTAAAAAGGGAAGAAAGAGGAAGAGCTTACTGTAACCCATGATTTTACTACTAGGGCCTTCAGCAACATGAAAATAGTCCGGCCATCTTGCCAAATAAGTCATATAGAATGACATGTTGAACTACACAATCGATTTTCTTGAAGACTATTAATATCATTTCATTAGCAATATAATTAATTGAAAAATTTTAGAAATTCAGCTTACAGTTTCAGTGAGATGGTCGAGATTTACAGAGGAAAACCGGAGAAGATCTTTGCAGCAGAATCGGCGAATGGTTGTCATCTTTCTCTAGTCTCGTATGGTTCCTGGCTCTGAATTGAGATAATTGTGGCCAAAAACTGATCAGTGGACACTTACATAGAAGAAAATTTCCTTCATATCTCAAAAAACAAATCTTGAATGGTTAACAATAATTAATTTAGCCAAACTACTGAAAACAATATCAAAAAATTGAAAATTTAAATCAATTAATTAGTTCTATTGAAATATATATATATATATATATATATATGAGATTTCATATTTGTTATTTTATTTTGTAGATTTATATTAAAGTGAGAAACATATAAAGTAATATCTGATAGAATTAAGACTAATGCTATATGATAGCAAAGTAGCTTGACTACCCTGATAAAGAATATAAAATACCACCTCCACCATATATATACACCTTGTAACTAAATAGTTTATACAAGGCTGTGCTTAACAGCTCCTTATACCATCCACATCACCAATAACCCCCAACTCCACTGCAATAATAAGCAATTATTTCAATGACCCCAACGATAGCAGTCTCAAATCGACCAAAGACAACAGTAGCTAACAAGAAGAAACATGAGTATATGAGAATGTCCAGTCTCAAATTTCCTATAATTGCAAAAGTTAAGTGTACAGCAAGTTTGGTTGGATATTTGTTCAACTAAACAAACTAAAGTTGAAACATTTTATTTTGTTTTATTTTTTTCATTTTAATTTTCTCTTCCTCTCATTCATCATCAGCCAGACTAGCATAAATCCAAAATTTTAACCTATGTGTCATCGAGAAGAATTCCAAACTTCATCCTTGCAATCCCTTTCAGGTCCAATTTTGACTTTGAGAGAACAGGAAGTGGGTAAGGAATTAAGGATTACGATTTCCCTGTCAATTTCAAGTTACCCAACCAATCCCCATTATTAAAGCAACACAAGATCAACAGGCCCAAACTACAAAATTCAATTAATCTTAATGCCACACAATAACACAACAACATGACCAGAGAAAGAGAAGAAAATATTGAGAAGCTTACTATTGCGGGGCGGTGGTAATAACTAGCGATACGATCACACCACGGAGAAAACGGATTCAAAACTTCAACAGACCAAAAACAAACGAAAACGAAGCTTAAAGTATAGGAAAAAAATGGCAGGAATTTGAAATTGAATAGTGGTGAGATTTACATCTGCTGACCGATGGGAGCAGTGAATGATTAATTATAGATAAGAAGAATCTGTGAAGGAGACGGTCAAATTATCCGCTTTGGTAACGTTGTCGGCAAACAATTTGGCCGTCGGTAGTGACAGGACGAGAAGACTTGTTTTTCAGAAAAACGGGTTGGATTTTGGAATTCGGATTATGTACATCAACTATTATTTATTAACTAGTGGCAGTATCTAAGAACTCGAATACAGTTATCGTAGCATTGTTGAAAAATCGGGATATTCGAATTAAAATTTTATTTTTTATTTTTTTAAGCAAGAGATCTTCGCACAAATATTAATAAAAAAAAATTCTCACTTAGATGATTCAAAAAAATAGATGGTAATTTCTTTTCTCTTGTGCAATGATAATATCATTAGCAGTTACAACTTATCTATATCCATACTACATATAAAGTGAAAATGAGAATAAATAATGAGATTTTTTATATTGTCCTTATAAAATTTAAGATATTTTAAATAATTTTAATTATAGCCAATTAAAAAATTTTGACATAAAATTATATATAATATCTCTATAATTTGATTTGATGTTTTTTATTAGATAAATACATATAGATAATTAAGCATTTGAAATTTAAAATTTGACTATTATTATCTTATTACGTTTAATATATTTTATTTTATTATATTATTATATAAATATTATCATAATTTTAATTATTTATTATTATTATTAATTTATTTTATTTTTATTTAATATTATTGTAATCTATCTTCAACATTATTATTTAAATGAATATGTGAAATATGAGTGAAATACCCCGAATTTTTATTTTCAAAACATTTTCCAATTTAATTTAACGAACCGACAGCCTGGAAATTGCTATTAATATTTTAGTGCGAATACTATGAGAAATCGAATCGAAAACCGATTGAAAAAGCCGAAAACCGGTTGAAAATCGAAGATTTGGGCCGAATCGAACCGAATCGAACCGGTTCGACCCAAACCATCTAGAAACATCCTTTTCCCTTTATCTTCACACGCCTATCTCCTTCACTCTCCACCATTTCTATGCCACCTCCAGCCCACCCACCGCACCACCACACCTCCCTCTCTTCTTCTTTTTCTCTTCTTTTTTCTTCTTCTTTCTTTCTTTCCTTTTTCTTTCTTCTTTCCCTTTTCTTCTTCCCTGCAACTGGGTCTGCGTCACTGCCAGCGACTGCAGCAGCTCCAGCAAGCCTCTGACCACCGGATTGCGCCTCTGCCGCCGCTCCAGCGTGCCTCCGACCACCGACAGCCACTGCTCTCCGATCCGGCACACGTGGCAATTTCCGATCTAGCAGAAATTCAACAAAAAAATTATATTGGGGTATAAATTAATTTAAATATATTTTAGTTAATGAATTTAATTTTATTAATGATAGTTACTTAAATTTAGTTAGTTTACTTTTAATAATTTTAGTTGACTTAGTTAATGTTAGTAAAATTAGTTTTAATTAATTTTTTATTTGTTATTAATTTAGTAATATTAGTTAATGATTTTTTATTACTTGTAGTCAATTAGTTTAGTTAGTTCATGTTAGTACGCTAGTTATTAAATTAATTTTATTTTTTGTAGTTTTTTGGTTTTTCTTTGATCTTGTCGTTCAGTGTTCTCCTTTTCGTGTTGCTTTCCTTCCGGTCGTTTCCCTCTCCTGTTCTTGTCCTGTCTCCTTTGGCTTGTGTGGTGATGTTTGAGATTAAAGGAGGCTGGGAACATGTTGTTTGATTAATTGCCCGATGGATTGGGCCGTATGGATTGAATAATTGTGAACTTGTTGAGTTTTTAGCAGGAAGATAGTCTAAATTTTAGGGGAGATGCTGCCCGAAATTTCGGTAGAAATAAAATTAATTATAGAAATTAAATTACTAATAGAGATTAAATTATTTATAGAAATTAAAAATAGAATAAGATTATTAGAGTGATAAATAAATAAGGAAACCCAATATCTGTATCTATAAATATATATATATAGTTTAAATTAATAAATGAATTAAATGACTGCCAAAACTAGTAAACGAATCTAAATAGATCTTCAAATTTAAATTCTTACTTAGAATTCTATGTTTATTATAGAGGTTTATAAAATTTCGAATGCGAGGACGAAAGCTGGAAGCATGGAGTGATAAAGACAGTCCTTTTAAAGGACAATAAAGAAATGTGAGTAGTGGTTAGATAATCGCTTCATCCCGCCTGCATGCATGCATTCACGGCTAAATGTTATCATGCATTATTTTATTGAAGTGCCATATTATGATGCACTATTTGTTGATAGTAAAAATTGTTTGATTACTTGTGCTATGAATATACTGTGCCTTGTTTGTGTGGAATTGGGATGAAGTGGACCACCATGGGTTTGTGAGGACGGTCTGTGATATGGATCCTGAATATGATATGATATTGACCGTCGGCCGGGAAAATGGGAGATCGGCGCCCCCGTGTGCACCTGATGATATGGATTGTATGGAAAACCACAGGATGGCTTCTTGTTGTTGCGCACCTGATAATCTAGATTTGATTGTAGCCCGCAGGGTGGCCTCCTGTTGTGAGCACTTGATGATCTAGATTGGATGGAGACCACCGGGTTGCCTCCTGTGGTATGGAAAGAAAAGAGAGAATAGAAAAAACAATGAGAGGACTGGTCAGTGAGGATTAGACCAGTTGGCCGTATGGGGGATCGGCTCCCCGGTGCACATGTATGAGAGGGCGAGCCATGTGTGAGGACGGCTCGTTGGGGTTTCAGGTGGTGCCACTGACTAATTTCCACGTGATGTGATTATATGAAGGTGATGATACTTGTGATTGCTGCTGTATTGCCATTTGTGTGACAAACTGCATGATCATATAATTAAACGGTAACTAGATAAAAATATTTAGCTTCTGTGTGATTGTGTGGGGTGAGAGGGTTATCTAACCCTACTCATTGAGTTTGGCGCTCACCCCTGCCTACTATTTTTTTTTTCAGGTAATAGAAAGAAATAAAAGCCTTGTGGAGTTGAGACACTTATTGTAGAAGACTTTTAATGATAGAAATAACGATGTAAATATAAAGGTAGAGTTCCGCAATTGTATTCCAGTTGGGTTGTAAATAAATAGTAAAAGTCCATATTAAATATATGAACTGCATTTTGAGTTAATGGGCCTGAATCTATAATTATGAATAGAAGGTGAGATTTAAATAAGTTAGGCTTACTACGGGCTTCGGGGGCCTTAAGCCCACCCAGGTCCTAGGGCCCGGTCCGGTCCATGGAAATGGGTCGTGACAAAGGTGGTATCAGAGCCCGGGATTGAATTGCGGAACATAGGAAATTAAATAGAGAACTCCTATGTTGGGATCGGCCGTAACCAACAAAGGAGCTGTAGTCGGGATTGAATTCCATTTAGTGCCGGTGGACGCATCGTGCACGAGGATGGAAGGAAATCTGTATGAAACTTAGGACGAGAATTAAAAGTACAGAAATAATAGGGAATTATAAAAAGAGTCCGGGTAACTGACGTTTCTAAAATAAATACTTCGAGTTTTGCTAAATCCCCTCCATCTATTTTGAAGCAGAGGATCAGTTGGAAATTGGTGTAATGGTCTGATCACCCAGTACACCATGATTCGACAGGAGACACTGCTTCGAAAATTATTTGAAATTATTTAGAAAAGAAGTCGGAGTTTTAAAGATAATAAGAAAGTAAATTTATTTGAACTACGATTTGAGAAAACATGTTTATTATTTGCTTACTGGAAATGTTTTGAAGTTGCAATTAATTGTTTGGTTTCTTATTTTGGTCGGCATGTCAAAAATTTATCTGATTTTAGAATTTTAATTATTTACAATGATTGCATGTTTGATTAAATTTTTATCATATTGTCTATCCCGAGGACTAAATTAGGCCATATAGAAATTAATACTGATAAGTTAATAATAAATAGTATAGAATATGAATCTGACTGAAAATGTCAATTAAGATATAGATTAAATTCTAGAAATGTTACTGTTAGGGATTAAAAAGTGAAAAATGGTAATTTAAATTAAAGCAAGGGTTAGAAAAGGAGGATCTAAGACAAATAATCATAATAGACAAGAAATCCTCAATTATTCAAGGTGAAACTTAAGAATATAAAAGAAAATGTTAAATGAATTATGTGCTTGAATGTGAAGAACATAATGTTAACTGAATAGGTTAAATTAATTATAGCAATATAAAATAATGTAAACATGATAAAGAAGCAGGTAAAACTTCCTCTGAACAATTAGTATGAAGGGTAAAATTTTGGGTGTTTTAATATAGAATTAAAGTCGTTAGTGAATAATTGGGCAAAAGTTGTGAAGTTACAATTTGATTAATATGGAACCGATTGACTAATAGTTAATAGAAATAATTACCAAGCCATGAAATAATTATGAATCTATTATATAAATGAGCAATTAGATTGAACTCGATAATAGACTTATGGAACTAATGTGTAACTAAGGGATAGTTGGTATAATCTAAAAAAATTAGTAGGTGAAAGTTTAGTTTGTAATAAATTTATTAGACATTATATAATTAAGATCCTAGCACATGTAGGATACTTAAAGGGCTAGACTAAGTTCATAAATCTATTATAATAAAATGAATGTAGAAGATGGTGAATAACTTTAAATCACAAATGGGGAATGAATGGGGAAAGGAACGTGGATGCTGTAGGAAAGCTTAATAAATTAAGGAAATTAGATCGAGGTGCTAAATAAAATAAATAAAAGTTAATAAATTTGGAAGAGAATAAAGGTCAAAGATAAACTCATAATAATGAAATAGAGATTGAAAAATTAGAATAAAGAAATCTGAGAAGCAATGACCTTAGGATGGAATTAAATTTTGTGTAAAATAATGGTTTTACGCCTTAGATTCATGTACCCATCCTTAAAACTCTTTTACGGATAAGACTTAAATGAGGTTGGGTACACTAAGGAGATATGAAGGATAAAAGAAAGATTAAAATGAATCAAAAGGCTAAAGAATTTGGATAAGACTAGGGGATGTTAAATCGTAGAAAAGCCGATGATGATAATATGGTCAATTAATTTATCTACTGTGGAATACTAGAATAAATAATTAGAAACAAAATTGGGAAAGAAGAAAAATTCAGATGTAAGAAATATACATATAAAAAAAAAAAATAAAAAAAAATATAATGATGATGATAAAATAAATAACTAAATAAATAAAGATAAAATAATAATATAAATATAAATCACTACTGAAAATAACTTTTGGGAAAATTTAAGGTGTGGACCAATCTACTGAGAGGCTAGTAATAGTGAAAGGAATAGTAATGATGGAGATTAGAATATTCTTGGTTTAAAAGGATCATTTAGGGATGAAATATGTAACATTAGACTGGAACTAGATGATTTCAGGATTGTCCTCGTGGAGATAGACAATTCATTTTTGTTAAATACCAAAAGGTTGTAGAAAATACAATGAGTATTGATTTCAAACTTCATGAAAATATTTTATACCACGATTGAGATTGGTTTAAAATAAAGTAAATGCAAATTTCTATTAAAAGAATTTCAAGGTTTGTGTGAGTGACATGCCGATGTTTTTAAAAGTGGAAAAGGAAAATTATTTTAAAAGTTTTTAAATAGTCAGTTACCCATAGGATGGTCCACCTAGGCTGTAGTTGTTAACTCATTCGTCGAATTTTTGAATAAACGATTAATCTACCAATTTATATCAGTGAATATTAGTAAATAAAGACTTAAATTGCTCAAAAATCCTTAGTAGACACATTTGATGAAAGGTTGATATGAGATAACTAGTGTTGTAGACCATTATTATAAATGAACCCACTGAAATAAATTCTTTCTTAAGAAAAAGAGATATGACATCAATAAAAGAAATGAATTTATTAAGGTAGAAATTAACTTGGTATAAGAGATACAAATTAGTGAAACTTTGAAAGAGGTATATTAAGAATTGAAATTTTAATACTATGCCTTTTAGACTACAAGGAATTGTGACAAATCAGAACTAGAGGAAAATTACTATTTAAATCTGAACCTTCGGATAGTTACTTGATCAAAAGAGAATTATTTAATTTTAAGAAATCCTTTGGAGTTAATAATAAGGTAAGACTTAACTTGTGACTTGAATTGAAAAATTGGAACTAATGAATTCCTTTGTATCTGGTATGACTAATTGGTATTGTGATTATGTATAACTGATGAAAGGAAAAGTTCATGAAGAAATTTCCAAGGAAAACTGAACCTATGTGGCTAGGTGATGATTGTTTTGCATTGAATAATATAAATATAATTAGATTCGATTGTGGGATTGGAATATAATTGTGATTTGAGGGGGCTACTGGATTAAGATATGATCTTTGGTTGGAATTGGTTTTAATGATGTCATAATGTGTAATCGCACATGAATTTGATAAAGAGAAGAATAAATCTAATGAAAAGAAACTAGTGAAATGAACCGTGAGGTGATTGATAAGAATTTTGACATGTCAGCGGAAGGAGGAAAGACCTGAACTAAGTCAAATCTAGACAATCACATCATGTGGCCTTGTGCTAACCTGAGAAACTAGAGTTGATAAGGTTAAAGGAATAAATTAAAGGAAGTTATAGATACCTTGCTAGACTTAAATAAGAGAGATTAACGAACTAAAGACAGGTGAGATAGTATAAGTTGATATTATATTTTAAAACTTTGATGAAAAGCGAAATAATTGTTTATGTATTATAGATACTAATTAGAGATTTGTTATTAATTCATAATTAAGGCATGAACTGAAGTCTCATATAGAAATGAATAAATTATTTAGTTGACATAGAATTTGACGCCTATTTATTTGATGTACCATTTGGATGGTAAGGTAACATAAAGTTGGAACATAAGAAATTTCATTTAAGACTTTTATATATGATAGGTATTAGGTAAAATGTAAATAGTTGGGGTAAGTAATAAATGTTAGGATGAAATAATTGTTATGAGATAAATTACTATTAATGATTAAATAGTAGATGGAATAATTAAAAAGTATGCTTCAATATTCTTGGGAAGAATTAGTAAGCAACATACGTGAAATAGAAAGAGGATGAAAAGCAAAAGATGTAGTATAGAAGGCAACTTTTAATGATACATGTTAAGATAATTTAAGGAATAAGTGGTAGATGTAAGTAAGGCGATTAAATAGAAAATGTGGGAATCCATATAGGAGTAAGAAAACTAATAGTGCAGGGATGTCCTTAGTAAATGAGCTATTTAAATAATTGCGCTAGTGTACCATAAAAATATTATAAGAATACAACTTGTAATAAAAGAACCGATAGAGTGAGTTCGAATAACCCTGCGATATTATAGACAACGAAAATTACAAGAGAATTTTTTGAAAATTTTGGATTAAAAATAACAGTTTTGCAACCTTGATTAGTAAACGATTTAGTCGTAACATATATAAATTAAATGAATCAATTCTTATTATACATAAATTGAATTTTACATTGTTTTGCTTTGTAAATATTATTACTATTACGCATTTATTGCACAACTCAGTTAATTAAAGATATTGAATTAAAGACCGATTTTCTAAAGATTTCAGTAACTGTTCGATGATAGTATTGGAGATTTCGGAAATAAAGTTTCTTATAAGCTTCAACTAGGTGGTACTATATAAATTGAATGAAATTTTATTCTAAATATAATAATTGGCGGTAGAAGTACAATCAGAATACCCCACTCGCTGCCTTTCTTCGATCTGTATTTTCGCTTTTGAGCTGTCTCCTTGGTATTGGAAAGCCATTTCTTGTAACTTTAAACTTTCCCGTGCGTCCTTTCATATTCTTTCCCACTAGATTCAATTCGAGGACGAATTGTCTATAAGGGGGGAGATTGAAATACCCCGAATTTTTATTTTCAAAACATTTTCCAATTTAATTTAACGAACCGACAGCCTGGAAATTGCTATTAATATTTTAGTGCGAATACTATGAGAAATCGAATCGAAAACCGATTGGAAAAAGCCGAAACCGGTTGAAAATCGAAGATTTGGGCCGAATCGAACCGAATCGAACCGGTTCGACCCAAACCATCTAGAAACATCCTTTTCCTTTATCTTCAACGCCTATCTCCTTCACTCTCACCATTTCTATGCCACCTCCAGCCCACCACCGCCCACCACCACACCTCCTCCTTCTTCTTTTTCTCTCTTCTTTTTTTCTCTTCTTTCTTCTTTCCTTTTTCTTTCTTTCTTTCCCTTTTCTTCTTCCCTGCAACTGGGTCTGCGTCACTGCCAGCGACTGCAGCAGCTCCAGCAAGCCTCTGACCACCGGATTGCGCCTCTGCCGCCGCTCCAGCGTGCCTCCGACCACCGACAGCCACTGCTCTCCGATCCGGCACACGTGGCAATTTCCGATCTAGCAGAAATTCAACAAAAAAAATTATATTGGGGTATAAATTAATTTAAATATATTTTAGTTAATGAATTTAATTTTATTAATGATAGTTACTTAAATTTAGTTAGTTTACTTTTAATCTTTTAGTTGACTTAGTTACTGTTCGTCCTTCGTTCTTCCCTTCTTTTATTCTTTGCAGTTCCTTCCTTTCGTCCTCTTCGTTCCTGCCCTTCCTTTTCTTCCTTGTCGTCCTTCGTTTCGTTCCGTTCCTGTTCGTCCCGCTCGTTCCTTCCCTTCCTTTTCTTCTTTGTCGTTCCTTCCTTTGGTTCCTTTCTTTGCTCCTTGTGCGTCTTCCCCGTGTTTCTCCTTTTCGTGTTGCTTTCCTTCCGGTCGTTTCCCTCTCCTGTTCTTGTCCTGTCTCCTTTGGCTTGTGTGGTGCTGTTGCCTTCCCGGCGGCTGGCCTGTTGTTTGATTAATTGCCCGATGGATGGGCCGTATGGATTGAATAATTGTGAAATTGTTGATATTTTAGCAGGTAGATAGTCTAAATTTTAGGGGAGATGCTGCCGAAATTTCGGTAGAAAATAAATTAATTATAGAAATTAAATTACTTAATAGAGATTAAATTATTTATAGAAATTAAAAATATAGAATAAGATTATTAGAGTGATAAATAAATAAGGAAACCCAATATCTGTATCTATAAATATATATAGTTTAAATTAATAAATGAATTAAATGACTGCCAAAACTAGTAAACGAATATAAATAGAATCTTCAAATTTAAAATTCTTACTTAGAATTCTATTGTTTATAGAGGTTTATAAATTTCGAAATGCGAGGACGAAAGCTGGAAGCATGGAGTGATAAAGACAGTCCTTTTAAAGGACAATAAAGAAATGTGAGTAGTGTTAGATAATTCGCTTCATCCGCCTGCATGCATGCATTCACGGCTAAATGTTATCATGCATTATTTTATTGAAGTGCCATATTATGATGCACTATTTGTTGATAGTAAAAATTGTTTGATTACTTGTGCTATGAAATATACTGTGCCTTGTTTGTGTGGAATTGGGATGAAGTGGACCACCATGGGTTTGTGAGGACGGTCTGTGATATGGATCCTGAATATGATATGATATTGACCGTCGGCCGGGAAAATGGGAGATCGGCGCCCCCGTGTGCACCTGATGATATGGATTGTATGGAAAACCACAGGATGGCTTCTTGTTGTTGCGCACCTGATAATCTAGATTGATTGTAAGCCCGCAGGGTGGCCTCCCTGTTGTGAGCACTTGATGATCTAGATTGGATGGAGACCACCGGGTTGCCTCCTGTGGGTATGGAAAAGAAAGAGAGAATAGAAAAACAATGAGAGGACTGGTCAGTGAGGATTAGACCAGTTGGCCGTATGGGGGATCGGCTCCCCGGTGCACATGTATGAGAGGCGAGCCATGTGTGAGGACGGCTCGTTGGGGTTTCAGGTGGTGCCACTGACTAATTTCCACGTGATGTGATTATATGAAGGTGATGATACTTGTGATTGCTGCTGTATTGCCATTTGTGTGACAAACTGCCATGATCATATAATTAAACGGTAACTAGATAAAATATTTAGCTTCTGTGTGATTGTGTGGGGGTGAGAGGGTTATCTAACCCTACTCATGAGTTTGGCGCTCACCCCTGCCTACTATTTTTTTTTCAGGTAATAGAAGAATAAAAGCCTTGTGGAGTTGAGACACTTATTGTAGAAGACTTTTAATGATAGAATAAACGATGTAAATATAAAGGTAGAGTTCCGCAATTGTATTCCAGTTGGGTTGTAAATAAATAGTAAAAGTCCATATTAAATATATGAACTGCATTTTGAGTTAATGGCCTGAATCTATAATTATGAATAGAAGGTGAGATTTAAATAAGTTAGGCTTACTACAGGCTTTCGGGGGCCTTAAGCCCACCCAGGTCCTAGGGCCGGTCCGGTCCATGGAAATGGGGTCGTGACCATACCCCTTCAAAATGCCTTTGAATAGGCTTTATCGAACTACGTTGGCTTTGATTTCTCATTCAAACGAGAGTACGTAGGCACGTTCGGGATTTACCCCGAGCGGTAAGTCGAATCACCAAACACTTTACTGGTCCAATTGCATCAATTTACCTTGCAAAACATTTACACTTAGAGGTTAGTTAATCAGCATGACATAGTCTCGGGACCCACCTCAGGTTCGTAGATTGTGCCTTAAACTTTGGGGTAATTAATCTAGACTTAGGTTAATTAAAATTGGATGTCATTTTAGGGTTCTTTCTTAGTTTGTCCCTTATAAAATAAACTAGGTGGCGACTTCATAAAACACACATGTGAGAATACCTCATTCTAGCACAATTTTGCCTTCGGGAGGGTTCACAGTATTCATGGTTGAAAAACTTGTAGATGCAATAATGGCTGCCAGAACTAATTATCTTGACAAAGCCAAAAATCATAATCTGGATTGACAACTTCCTTATCACCGTCCTTAATTAATAGCAGGAGGATAAGGAAAAGTGGCGATTAACATAACCCAGAAGGTTATGACCACGAAGAACGGGCAAGATTTGAGCCCTCCATGTTGGATAGTTTGTAGAAGAAAGTTTGAGAGGAAACTGTGATCCATTCATAGTAATCAAGGTTTTTCCCAGAGGAATGAACTGTGTTGGATGTGGAGGCCATAACAATTCAAAGTATAAAAGCGAAAGAGAACTTTCCCCAAAGAAGAAGAGAAAAGGATCGGAAAAAAAAAAACTAAGAAGAGTTTTTTAATGCTCTGATACCATCTCGAACAATACCGAATTGATGAAGAGGAGTTGTTTTTGTATTGATACTGTAGGCTATTCTTATAATACAAGTGGTTACAGCAGATCAGGGCTAAGCATTAATCTAGGAAATACAAATACAAATTCAAAGTATAACAAACTCTTATCTTTTGACAGCTGGCTTAACACTGCTTACCTTGCTAGTACAGAGTTGTGCGGTCTCGGTTTTGTTGTGAGAAATGCTCATGGGGCTGGTGATGGCTTGTGGAATTAAACAATTCTCTAACAAGCGTGGAGGTTCATGAAGTGGAGACTGTGGTGTTTGCCTTGGAGTCAGCTGCAACCTTATCCTTCCAGAATATTGTTGTTGAGAAGGACTGCCTCCTCCTTGCTCGTCAATTTGGCCAAAGGAGCTTCCCTCCAACTGAATGGGGAAATCGCCCTTTTAATATCCGTTCTTTAGCTTCTAGTTTCGATTCTTTTTCTTCGTCCTATGTTCGTCATTCTGCTAATGTTGTGGCTCACCAATTAGCTCAGATAGCGTTGATTCATACTGAGTCTGAGTGGGTATGGTTGAAGAGTGGCCACAAATTATTGCCTCTTTGATTCTAGCAGATTCTGGTGCTTAATTTATAAAGTTCAATTTTCATTCTCAAAATATATATATATATATAATATAAGAATGTAAATCTATATCTATACTATATATAAAAGTGAGAATGAGTGGAATAATGATTTTCTATATATCTTTATAAATATAAGATAATCTAAAATAACTTTAGTCATAGTCAATTAAAAAATTTTAACATAAAAATATAGATAATTCTCTATAATTTGATTGGATTTTTTTAATAGATAAATACATATAGATATTAAGCATTGTGAAATTTAAAATTTTACTGTTATTATCTTATTATATCTAATTATGTTTTTATTTCATTATATATTATATAAATTATTAATAATAATTTAATAATTTTAATAATTTATTATTTATTAATTATTTTATTTTTATTTACTATTATTATAATTTATCTTCAACATTATTATTTTAAATGAAAATGTGAGGCATTTAAAAACTTTAACTTTTTCGAATTTTATTTTAAATAAATATATCTAGATAATTAAGTTTTGATTTAACAAGGTTATGGTTAAATTTCTTCAATTACAAATTGCAATCTAATTTGGTTGGCCAAAAAATAAGATAAAAAATATTATTTTGTAACATTTCGAATTTGATTAATTATATTGATATCTTATTTAATTTAAATCCTATTCTTTTATTAAGGAATATAATTTTATTAATAAATTTTTTAAATGATTTAATGATTTTGATTGGCTAAAAAATAAAAATAAAAATTATTATTATAAATATTTAATTTAATTTATTAGATTAGTTTCTTATTCTATTGTTAAAGTATATTTATTTATTAAAAGAGATTATAGTGAAAGTTATTAACAAAACATGTAAGTCAATTATAAAACGTAAATAAAATATATATGATGACTTTTATAAATCAATTGGTATTTAAACCAAAAAATAAAAATAACTAGCATATAATAAAAACTATATAAACCGGTTGTTGAAGAGAATATAAATGACATATTTCATATTAAATTGTCATTTTAAGAGAGAACAAATATATCAATTTTTTTCAATGAGATATTACAGCGCAAGACATATAACATAAAAAATATATTTTACTGTATATATAAAAACCACTATATTTATTGCAATCTAAATAAGAATTTATATTTTAATTATATAAATAAAAAGGCTAAACAAGTATAAAAAACGAGCATATAACAAAGATAGTTAACGTGAAACTAGTTATCTTAATAGTTAGATTAGTGTGGAATAAAGGAGAAAAAATAATGTGATAATAAAATGAGATCTTGATTGTCTTAAATATGAAATGTTTTAAATTTTCATGTAAAATACATCTTTTAGATTTGCAAAATATTTAATAATGACAGGAGAGAAGCAAGAGTTTAAAATTAAAAGGAGTGAAGTAGTAAATACAAATGTTATGGGAGGCAAATGGTTAAAGCACTATAGAAAATTTGAAAGGATCATTGATTTGAATATAGTCTATGCTTCAATCTCCTGTTTCACATCATTTTATTATGGCACTTTTACCGTTAATCAATGGTAGAGTAAATTGATAATAAAGAGGAAAAACAAATTGTGTGTAATAAAAAGATGCAAAATTTAGGGTAATTTAATTTGCGAAAAAAATAATTAATTCGTCTCTGAAGTTTTACAAAATTAATTAATTCATCATTGCATTTTTCTATATTAGATATTTAGTTCATAAGGTTTGATTCTGTCTTATTAAATGGTCCTTTTATCTAATTTTTCTGATTTTGCCGTTAAATGTATCATAAAATACTAAAATACCCTCTCAATTAGAAAAAAATTAAAGCCACCTCTTCTTCTCCTGTAACTCTTCAAATCTCAATATCTTCAACTATATAAACTCAAAAAAAAAAAAATTAAAAATCATTAAAAAATAAATACCCATTTGATTTCTTCCTCTTCCAATGCTTTTGAGACTTTCGGAGCATGGATAAATACTTGCTTTTGATATTTGAAGGCTCTAAGCTAATGGGCCTATCTATTTCTTTATTTTCTTTGTAACCAAACGGTTAATCATGCTTCTTCGTTAAATTTCTTGATGAATTTTTTTATAAGAGGGATTATTGAAATTCTGGTTCTTTTTCTTGTTGAAATTCGAGGGATTGTTTATGGGAAAATAATAATTGGGTCCTTAAGTTTTGACCTAATTAACACTTCAGAACCTCAATTTTCGAAAATTAACATGGAGGTCCCTAAATTTAATTCTGTCAACAAAAACGTCCTTCCTTCCAAAATCAACACTTTTTTCTGTCAAATAAATGTGAAATTCTGAAAATACCATCACTTAAAAGAACCAATTAAGCTTCACCGCCATCAATGGCGTATTAACACCAATAAAGCACCATCTCCGAATCTTCTCTGGAGAACCTAAACTAAAACTCAAACCAAGAAGCCCATAAAAAACGCCATAATCCAATAATTCATGTCCTACTTTTAATCCCACCAAATCCAAGACTTAATCTCAAATTTTGAGAGAGAATCGAAGAAATAAAGGAGAAAGAAGAAGAAGGTGATAGAAAAAATATGTGCATAAATACTAGCCTTAGTAATGGTGGCGGTGGTAGTTATTGTTGTGATATTGCTTGCGGCAGCATAATGATAGTGATTATTTATATCCAAAGAAGCCAATCATATTAATTAGACGCAAGAACCATCCTAATCTTTTTCCCTCCTCTTCATTGCTATTAAATATCCCAGATTTACCAACCTTTGAGTATGATTTTGATGAAGATAATTCAAATCGGACGGTAGCGGACGTTGCTACCGATGCATCGATAGAGCTATTACAGTTTTAAATGATCTCTATCTTTTTGTTTTTTTTTTCCAATGATCTTGACACCTCCATCTCTCTAATCGTCACGATGGACATACCTACTAACTCTACTCAGTAAAGCATGCCTATGAATGTGTCTTCTATGATGAGCGCTCCATTCTTGTCCAACGCCGGCAACAAACTTCTTCTTATAGTTTAACCTCACTTAAAAATTATTTTTTATTTTTAAGTGAGGGTATTTTTGGAATTCTATATTTATTTAATGGAAAAAGGTGTTAATTTGGACGGAAGGATGTTTCTATTGAAAGAAATAAAATTTAGGGACCTTGATTGCGGATGAGGTTCTGAAGTGTTTAATTAGACCAAAACTTAGGGATCAGATTATTATTTTCCCTTGTTTTAATTTAAGCAAGGAGAAGGTGAAGTCTCTTCTTTTGAGAGTTTGAGTTAGATTTGATTTACCAGTAGTAGTTTGTATATAGTCTTTCTATTTGATATTTTGGTAGTTTAGATTTTCCAAAGCACACTGGCCTAGCCAACACAAATCTTCCTCAAATCTTTCTCATCCCACTGACACAACAGACCCGTGCCGGTCACCTTTCCAGCTCCAAGAACATATACTCGTTCTTTTCTAGAGTCCTAGAGATGAGTCACTGTCGTCTCTAGCACTTTTGAAAGAGAGAAAGGCTACAGTAAAGTAAGAGTTTTATTTGCATCCATCATCGTTTGCCTACACCACAAGGAAGCAAGTTATCGAAGCTGTGGACTCTTTTTTTATTCCACTAAGTAAGAAAAATGAAGTTTAAGGGTAACATTAGTCATTTTAAAATAACCCCTCTCTCCTCTCTCTTGCTTTTTTACTTTATTTAACGGAAAAAAACATTTAATTTCAGACGGAAGAACTATTTAATGAGATGAAATCAAATTTGGAGACTAAATACCTAATACAAAAAATAAAAGGACGAGTTAATTAATTTTATAAAACCTCTGGGACGAAATAATTATTTTTCCTTAATTTATTAGCCTTTTTTTGTAGTCAAACTCATATGAAAAAAAAGAAAAGAAAGTTTGTTTTATCCAATGAGATTCCTTTAATTAGCAGAGTGATAATTCTCATTTTTCATATATATATATTATATATATATACTTGAATGTATGAGATGGATATTTATTTATGGAAATATTATAACCTTGTTTTGTAGTTTCTCAAAAATTACTACTTTGTCTCTATTTGAAAAAAATAGACTACTTTATTTTATATTTTTCTCCTTTTATACATTATTATCCTTCTGCCAAAAAAAATTGAGATATTTTATCATTAAGGCCATGTTTGGTATGGTGCAATCAACAATGTAATGGAATGGGAAGTACATTACATGATTGATTACATTGTTTGGTTAGATTTTTTTTTTGTTAATACTGTAATGTAATTGAAATTAAATATGTAATTTTCATTACTTAAATTGATGTAATATCCATTACATAAAAAAATATATGTATTTCTATTACATCAAGCACATGTAGTACCAATTATATCAAGTCACTCTAATTAAAACTTTACCACCTACCACAATCGCTCGACCACCACCACCACTCCACCTCCACCACCGTTGCTCTATCACTACCACCATCACCACTGTACCACAACCACCACCACCATCACCATCAGTCCACCACCATCGCTACTGCTATCACCACCATCTCAACCACTCTACTATGACAACCACAATTGCCATTATTGCACCACCATTCCTACCACATATAAAATTATATTTAGTGTTATATGTAATACTCGATAAAAATTATATTTTATTCTTTTATTTAATTATAGGAATTGGAAGAATAGAATGAAAAGGCATTAAATATCAAAATGCACATAATGTTATATTGTAATTTAATTTATTCAACAAAAATATATAAAAATTAATTTCTAATGACTTTAACTTGTATTTTGTTATATTACTTTTTGTTTTAGGTTACCTTCTTTTAATTTCTTAGTTCAAATAAATTTATAAATCTAAATGGTCTTTAATAGCTAATATAGTGAATAGCTTTTGATTCAAATGTTTCTTTGTATTAGTAATGATGTGGTGGTGGTGGAGTCATACTTGAGATGGGGGTGGTGGTAGAGTAGTGTTGTGGTGGGTGTGATTAGTGGTAGTGTGATTAGTGGTAGTATGCTAATTACATTACATATTTTACAATAAACATAAAAAATGAATAATGATTATATTCTATAAATTTTCTCAATTAAATTACCAAATATAGAAATGAAATCTTATTAAATTTCATTACACTGCATTTTTCATTTCATTACATTTTTATTATATATATTGTATTACATCAAACCAAATATAATCTAGTGATTTGTGAAAATGCACAAGTACCTTAATTTCTCTATATTCTTAAACCTTCTTCTCCAATAATAAAAATTTCATAAAAGCTTGAGCCCTAATGGAGATGAAGGTTACAATTAATGGGTGGGGGTTAAGTAGCAATGATGGATTTTAATGATGAAAATGTAAAGATTTAAGTATGAGTAGATTTTAAGGGTATTTATCTCTTTTATAAGGTACTTAACGACAAAAGTTGGATTTTTAGGTAAAAAGGCAATACTGTGTTGGTGACGACCCGATACTGGGAAAGTGGCCCGATGAGGCAGGGAGTGACGCCGAGGTAAGAAACTTGACCAGTGAATGGCTCCTGACGGGCTTTTAGGGTGGTGAGGGTACTTAGGGCATAGAATGCGGAGCATAAAAATAAATTGAATCTCACATAAAAAAATGAAGAAACTAATAACTAGTGATGTCTTTTGAAGGAATGATCTAAAAGAGTTGAAAAGAATTTGGAGTTAGTATGCTTACTTGAGAGAAATCGTATTCTCAAGTTTTTTCTATATTTGAATTACTTTATGACTTTAATTTTTATCTTTTATGGTTGAATGATATCGAGGTTAGTTTTATACGTTGTATTTAACTAAAGATGCGCTAATCATCAGTTTAATTGAAATAAAACTAATTAATTTAATAGAAACATAAAATTCTTTAAAACGTGCACACCAAGGCATAGCATCATGGTAAGTATATATATGGTCTGACATTTGGTCCAAGTTTGAATCCCCCATCCCCAATAATAAAAAAAAAAAAAAAAAATCTTTAAAATGTAAATCAAATCAAGCTATATATAGTTCTGAAGCAAAAAAAAAAAAAAAAAAGAATATATATATATAAGAATCTGACTTACTTGACACTCTTTCCATCAAACATCCTATTCTCTTTTTTTTACAAAATTTTGAATTTGTACCTTATTTTTTGAAATTTTTGATTGATGATTCTTTTAAAGTTTTTATAGTAATAATAATTAATCTAAAATTATGAATTATAAAAATTTAAACGTTTTAATTTTTAATTTAAAAATTTAAAAGTTTTAATTTTTTTTATCTAGATCTATAATATATATATATAAATATATATATATATATATATAAATATATATATATATATATATTTATAAATACCTTCTAGTTTCAATGATTTTTTTCACAATGGTTTTCTTCATATTGTTTTGTTGTTTCTTTGGATTATTTTATTTCTTCACAATGATTTTCACTGTACTAGCAACTTCAATCGATATATCACACCTCTTCTTCAATTAAATATAATAAATTGTATATAGAGTATGTTAGTAATAGATTTTTTTCTTTACCTATGTAATTTTATGCTTATGAATGAAATATCATTATTTATTAATTTATTGATTTATTTATTTTTATTATTATTATTATTTTATCATTTCTTTTATTTGTTTTGCTTACTAGTAGGAGATTATTATTATTTACATAAATGATTTAAAAGAAAAAAATAAAATATTAAATTCAATATACATTTAAAATAACAAAGAGAGAATTCTAATAAATTAAAAAATATATATTTACTAAATTGGAAATGAATATATTTAATAAATTAAAAATAAATTTAGATACCATTTATATTTAAAATGATATTTTTCCTTTAAGTTTTATTTTATTATTTAAATATTAAAAATTATATCTAATAATCATATTTTAAAATTAATATTCATTTAGAATAATTGTCTATATCTGTATTTCAATTTTAAATTTTGAACTTTTTTTATTTTTATTAGATCACTTAATATACTTTTTTAACTCTAAAATTTAAACTTATTACTCATTTAAAATAATTCTAATTTATATTTGAAGTTTGAATATTTTTAATTTATTTTATGTCCATTTATTATAATGATTATCAGTTTTTTATCTATATATTGCAAAAAGATGTCATAACTTTTTATTTATGGTTTTAAACTGACGCTCAATTCATTGATGTGAGCTAGTGATTTTTTGCTGAATCTTTGACTTTCACAAAACTGGTTTCTTTCCCTTTTTCCTATGTAACTTGATATTGCAAGAAAATGAAGTGAAAGAAGAATTAACTGGGAATTTGAATTTCATTTCATTTCCTCTGCATTCCATTTGTAGGCTTGTGACCATAATTTGCACTAGTTACTTTCAAGAATTTTTTCCCCACTGATCAAAGCAGGAAAAAAAAAAAAAATCAAAATTTCAAATATCCCGTTGGATTAATTTTGGCCAATTTGATTTAGTTGCTTAGATTATTGGAAATAAAAGTTTAAAAATTTCACAAAATTTTTAAGATTTTTTTAAATAACTAAATAAAATTTATCGATTATAAAATATTTAGAAATAAATATCATTTCAAGGTAACTCAAGTTATGTAAATGTGAAAATATTAAAAAATTATATTCTTTCAAATTGGAACTCAAAAATAAGAAATAATAAAATTAACATTTGTTTAAATTGAAAAATTATATTTCATTCATAATTTCAGAAACTAATAAATAAAACAATATTTATTGTAGAAAATAGAAATTAACTATCCAAAAATGAAACACCCTCTGACTCTTGTTGTTTTTGTCTCTCAATAGAAATACATAAAACGCAGCCTACAATTATTTTTTAAAGCATAAAAGCTATATATAGAGAAGTTACTTAAAAACTTGTTTTCTTATTTCTATATATGTCGACTCATCTGACTCAAATTTTACTCTATCGATATCGCAACTAACACATGTTGGAGGCTAGGGATGATAATTTAACCCGACCAACAGATACCCGATCCGATTGTACCTTATTTTTGTGGGTTTGAGTAGTGTATAAACGGGTTTTGGATAGTGAATTTTGTACCTATATCGAACTCGGGATTAGGGGGTGAGTACCCGCTGCTCGTTTGATTTAAAGCAAAATATTAATGATGAATGGTGGAATTAAATCCAAGACCTCGTGTAGTAATAAAGGTTACTACCAAACTGCTTGAGATATTTGAATAAGTAATACACATTATATATAATATATGATTATTTGTAACTTAAAATTATTTATATTTTTCAATTTTTATTAATGAATACTAGATGGTAATAATTTTTTTCATAAGTAAATTTAATAAAATTACATATATTAAATTATAATATCTTAATGATTTGAATTTAGTTTTTTTTACATAAATATCAAAGAAAATTATATATATATTTGTGTCTTGGTAATTTAATTGAATTTTTGTAGTTTGGTAATTATCAAATTTAATAAAAATTAAGAAAATTTATTAATTGAAAAGAATGTTAAGTAAAAATCAAATTGATTTATAAAAATCATCGTATAGCTTCTATTATACATTTTATAATTAATTGACATGTTTTGTTAGTAACTTTCATTATAATCTCTTGTAGTAAATAAATATACTTTAACAATAGAATAAAAATCAATCTAATAATTAAATTATATATTTATAAATAACAATAAATTTTTATTTTTTTAGCCAATCAAAATTATGAAGGCATTTAACAAATTATTAATAAAATTATATTCTTTGAATTATATAAGATTTATATATAACTAATCAAATCTGAGATGGTTAAAAATAATAATTTTTTTATCTTATTTTTGGCCAACCAAATTAGAGAGCAATTTATAATTAAAGAAATTTAACCATACTCTTTTTAAATCAAAATCTGAATCATCTAGATACATTTATTTAAAAGAAATTAAAATAAGTGAAAATTTTCAAATGCCTCATATTTACATATATTATTTAAAATAATAACATTGAAGCTAAATTATAAATTATAATAATGAAATAAATTATTAAAAATTCTTAAGTTATTCTTAATAATTTACATAATAATATAATAATATAATATAATTAGACATAATAATTGTAAAAATTTAAAATTTTGAAATACTTAATTATTATATTTATCTATTAAAAAAAAAAAAATTCAATCAAATTATAGAAATATATATATATTTTAGATTAAAATTTTTTAATTGACTAAAACCAAAGTCATTTTAGGATATTTTAAATTTCACAAAGACAATATCGACAATGTCGTTTTCTCCTCTTTTCTACCTTTATATATAGTATAGATAGATGCAGATATAAATATATAGATAGATAAATAGATTATTATAACTATTAATTAAAAGGCTGTAATTATATTTTAATATAATAATAATAATAATAATAATAATTTTTTTACTACCAAATGACGTAGTTTTGTTGTAGGATGTTTAAATGAATCCACAAACAAAATTACGTTGTTTTGCTCCAAACAAAATAAAAATCCTCTTGACTCAACTTGTTCTCCCTAGGCCGCTTATTCTCTCCTTCTATGGTTCTACCCATTCAAAGTCCTATTGCTTTTCTACCCCTTCCTGTTGCTTCAGTGCGTAGCCGTCGTCTCCGCAGTAGTCCTACTCTTCAACTGTAGTACCAGTGCCAGGTCCACCATTTGCATTCTTGATTTTTTTATTTCGATCTCCATTTATTTATTTTTTGTTCTCCTTCGTCCCTTTTCCTTTTCTTTTTTTTTTTTTTTGTATAAATAAATATAAACAAAGAGGAATCGTTGAATATATTTTTGAATTAATTTGTGGGTTCAGCCGAGAAATATATGTTTATTTTTTATTTTCTTTTCATTTGCGGGTTTTGTTCATATTTTATTTGTTTATTCTTCATCTAAATGGTTTAATTTTTAGATGAAATTATTATATTTATATCCTAGATAAAAGAGGAGCTCTATTTGTTGAATTTATCTTCAGTTTCTTTCTCCCCAAATTGTAAAAATCTAAATCTTGGAATGTGATTAGGTATTTTCAAGTTCAAAGCTCCTTGTTAAGTTGGATGAAGCTAATTAATTTATTGAATATTGTATATCTTTTTTAAATCAAATGGAGGGACAAAGCCCGCTAGCTACAAACAGACTTCTGCCACAAGACACCAACAGCATCAGCCTGGAGGAATTCTCGGATACATGCAGGAGAAGCAAGCCACAGCTGCATATCCCTAGCAGTGCCAATAGCATCTTTAGCCAAAGCATCCGACACAAAACTAGCCTCTCTAAAAATCTTCACAATTTGGACCTCCCAATCCTTATTCAACAAAGCCATACAAGCCTCCAGCAAATTCTTATATCGAATGCAAACAGCATCCCTTGAGGACAACATACTAACCACCACCTGAGAGTCACATTGCAACTGAATCCGCCTCCAGCCATGAACCCAAGCAATTTTCAAAGCATAGTACACTGCCCACAACTCAGCCTCCACCGCTCAACAGACCCCCAAGAGAAGTCAAAAACCCCAATTGCCAATCACCTTCCAATTTCTAAAAGAAGCTGCATAAGCAGCTAATTCAGGTTGCCTGTGAGCACTACCATCAGTGTTGATAGTTACCCATCCTTCCGGTGCTGGAGACCAACCAATGAACCTTACACAATACACACGACACCCTCGCACCACAGTACAATCATTAATCCAAACTCTATGAACCTCTAAAACCTTATCCTTAAAGAAATTATAAGATAAAGCCATGGGAGTCAGGTCTGTCTCAAAAATCCTCCTATTTCTAGCATTCTAGATCTACCATAACCCCATTGCAAAAGCCACACCCCAAGGGCAACCAACAGAACACACAGCCTCCGAAGACAGTTTCTTAAAAAGCCACACCTGGATATTATCTGAATTGAACTGAGAGGACAAACTATGGACATGAAAAGAATACCAAATCTGCTGGGCATTACTACAGTCACGAAGCACATGGAGAACCATTTCACAGTACTGATGACAGAGCCCGAAGCATCATGCAACGTGAAACCCCTTTTAGCACGCTCCACATTACACAAAATTTTACCATGTGCTACCTGCCAAAGAAAGACTCTTTGGGGAACTCTTACCCTCCAAATCAGCTTCCACAGATTAGCATGCAAGGAAACTATGGAATCAGAAAGAAGCTCATAAGCAGACTTAGCGGTGTACAACCCTGAAGAGGAGTAACCCTAGGCCAATTCGTCCTATTGAGAATGATCCTCACAAAGAAACCAAGGTTTTAAACTATTCAAAACCCACACAGGTAGCTTATCCATCAACCAATCCCAGCACCATCTCGAAGCAGAATCCCAATAGAATTGAATGCTATGATTTTGAGTTGCAGCATCAAGAGGAGTCAAGACATGGTTTACGAATGGGCCACAAGGCAACCAATTGTCCAACCAAAATCTAATTGCCAAGCCACTCTGAACATCACACACAACACCACGCTTCACAACCTCAACACCACTTCTAATGCTTCACTAGGTATGAGAACCCTTAGAACCCCAACTTCTATCCTGAGAAAAATGACCCTAGCAATATTTATTAATAATAGTCTGAGCCTAGAAAGACTGACTATTACTACTGATTCTCCAACCAAGCTTCCTTAACAAGGAAATATTCATAAGCCACAAGTTTTTGATACCCAACCCACCAGCAACCTTAGGAGCTTGAATGGTATGCCAATTAACCAAATGAACCCACTTGGAGCCATCAATCCCTTTCCAAACAAAGTTTCGACAAACCCTCTCCATCTCACCACACAAAGAGGCAAGAAGTAAGCAAGTTTGCATAGTGTAGACGGGAATCGCAGAGCTAATTGTTAGATTTAATTTTCTATTGTGGGCTTAATATGTAAAATTAAATATGTACAGCAGTTTAATTGTAAAGTCAATTTCAAATGTGGTCTTGATTGTGAATAATTGACTATTGAGGTATCAACTGATTATAGATATTAAGTGTAGAGACCATTATATAATTTCTATTTCGTTAAAGGACCGAAATAGGAATTGTACTAACGCTAAAGGTATATAAAGGTCGTGGTCCCCAGAGGAGTTGAACACGATTCAGTTTTACGTTCCTTTCGTACTGCTTCCGCTAAATCGATTCTTCAATTCTCTAGAAGGCTGCAAACCTAATTCTACACATCAAGATCGACCAACAACGATGTCAGGTACGCAACCTTTTTTTATTCAATCTATTTTGTTGACTAGTAGTTTGCATGATCTGGGTTATTATGGAATTATTTGAGATTAATTCGTAACAAGTGGTATCAGAGCCTTGTGCATAATTGCTCGATTTTAGATTGATTTTCGTATATATATTTTTTTTTGTTTTCCCTACTGTTTACGGATTGAGGGTTTTGTTTAATAAAAAAAAAATTTTTTTTTTTGTTTGTTCTCACTGCTCTTGGAGAATCCGAAGAACAGGTAAGAGGTTTTGAACTAACGCTATTGACGATTAATTGTTCGTTTGGTATTTTGTTTTTTTTTTTTTTTTTTGTTGTCCGGATTTTGTTTAAAAAATAATAAAAAAAAACCTGAAAACCTCCATTGTTGCCGGCGAATTTGCTTTGAAATTGCAGTTTAGGGATTTGTGATTTCAACACCGGTTTTGACTCCCTTGGCTGCCGTTCACCGTCCAATGGCAACTAGAGCTTGTCTTCGGTTGGAACTGGTGGTGTTGGCGGCGGAAAAGGGTCTGGAACGGCAGGTGGAGAGAGTTGGCGGTGGTCCTATTGTTTTCATCTCTGATCGTTTTGGTTTTAAGGTTAGGGATGGAAAATTACGGTTAGGTCCCTGGAAAATTTCAGATTAGGCCGTTAATTTTCTATTTTTCGCATTAGGCCCCTAATTTTCTATTTTTTTTCGTATAGACCCATGGACATATATTCAATTAAATTAGACCCCGAACTTTATCTATTCAAATTTATTTAGTCCAATTTTATAACTTAGTCTCTAATTTAGTGACTTAAAGACTAGATTATATATATATATATATATAATATATATATATATATATATATATATATATATATATATATTTTGGGCTAAATAATTTTAGATTATTAAATATTTAGACAATCAATTCATTTAATTGCAATTGTTTTGTTTTAATTACAATTAAATGAATTAATTTGTCGACTTGAGATTAAATTTTGGAGTGATTAAGTCCCTATTGTGTTTGATATTTGTTAAAATAAATTGATTTGATCAATAAGTCACCAAAGTGACCTCTATTGCTTGAATTGATTTATTTTAGAATATTAGACAGTGTATTAGAATTCGTTGCGGATAGTTAATCGGCCCAAAGGAAGGTTGCTATCTGGCTGAGTTTTGAATACATGTTTGGCAATAAATATGTGATAATTGTTTGATTATTTTCCATGACAATGATATCGGCCCAAAGGAAGATTTATTATTTGTCAGGACTATGTTATCAATATTTGATTGTGCGTTGAGATACTAATTACAAGTTAATGTTTTACATCCAAAGATGAGAATATTAATGTTGTGTCTGTATCTTATTTCCATTTTTGATCTCTACTTATGTGAATTGTTTCATTTGTGGATTGTGAGCTTATACTTATCTATTTGTTTATTTTCTCTGATGTCAGCTAACATGTCATTTAATCCTGATTGTGTCCCTAAACTTGAGGGATCAAATTTTGAGTCTTGGAAATCAGACATTATGATCTTTCTGGGCTGTATGGATTTGGATCTTGCATTCAGGATGGACGAACCTGCTCCTCTTACTGATACGAGCACTGATGTTCAAAGGGTTCAGTATGAGAAGTGGGAGCGTTCTAATCGCTTAGGTCTGATGATCATGTAAAAGTCCCAGAACATGTTCGAGACTCTGTCTCAGCTGAAAAGAACAATGCTCAAAACTATCTTGCCGAGCTGGAGAGGGCTTATGTCAAGAATGACAAAGCCGAAGTGGGAACACTTTTAGGAAAATTAACCTCCATGAAGTTTGCTGGCAATGGTGGTGTTCGGGAGCATATTCTTAGCATGTCTCAGATTGCAAAGAGACTGAAGGCGCTGGGTATGGCTTTACCAGATGACCTTTTAGTCCATTTGGTTATGAATTCTCTTCCTTCTCAGTATGGACAAATTAGGACTTCCTATAATTGTCAGCCGAATAAATGGACTCTTAACGAGCTCATTTCTCATTGTGTTGATGAGGAGGAAAATATGAATTCTAACAAAAGAGAGAGTGCTCATTTTGTTTCTTCAGCTGGGAAGGGCAAGAACAAGAAAGAAAGAGGCCTTCTGCAAAGACTGTTGAAAAGGCTATTGAGAAACCTGCTGCTGCTACTGCTGTAGATCCAGTACAAAAGAAGCCTTATGTGCCAAAATGCTTCTTTTGTGGAAAGACGGATCACTTGAGAAAGGACTGTCCTAAATTTGCTAATTGGCTTGCAAAGAGGGGTAAGTACCTTGTTTTAGTCTATTGTGAAGTTAATTTAACTTCAGCTCCTAAAAACACTTATTGGATGGATTCTGGTGCTACCGCTTATATAAGTGTTTCATTGCAGGGCTGCCTCAACTACAGAAAGCCAACTGACGGTGAAAGATACGTCTATGTAGGAAATGGCGATCCGATTGAAGTAGAGGCAATTGGACATTTTAGATTATGTTTAAGTACTGGTTATTTTTTGGATCTTATAGATACTTTTGTTATTCCTCTTTTAGAAGGAATTTGATTTCTGTTTCCTTTTTGGACAAATCTGGTTTTCATTGTTCTTTTGGAGACAGTGTATTTACTTTATCTATGAATTCAAAAGTTTTGGGTACTGGTTGCTTGAATGAATGTGATAATCTATATATGTTAGACATTGATACTAGTTATCATGAATCCCTGCATGTTACTACAAGAGGTACCAAAAGAAAGTTGAATATTGATAACTCAGCTGTACTTTGGCATAGACGTTTGGGTCATGTAAATCAAGAATTGAGCGTCTTGTTTCTGATGGTATCTTAGATACACTTGATTACACAGGTTTGGATTCTTGTATTGAGTGTATTAAAGGAAAACAGACTAAACAAAAGAGACTAGGTGCCATTCGGTCATCCAATGTTTTAGAACTGATTCATACAGATATTTGCGGTCCATTCCATATTGCAGCTAGAAATGGCCAAAGATATTTTATATCATTCATTGATGACTATTCTCGTTATGGTCTTATATCTCATTCATGAAAAATCTGAGTCTTTGGACGTGTTTAAATCTTATAAAGCCGAAGTTGAAAATCAACTAGGAAAGAAGATTAAATCTGTTCGATCTGACCGTGGTGGTGAATATTAGGTAAATATGACGGTTTAGGCGAACAACGTCCAGGACCTTTTGCGCTTTTCCTACAGGAATGTGGAATTGTCCCTCAATATACAATGCCTGGTACTCCCAGCATGAATGGTGTATCTGAGAGACGTAATAGGACTCTTATGGATATGGTAAGGAGTATGATTAGTCATTCTACTTTACCAGAGTCTCTGTGGGGTGAAGCGTTAAAGACAGCAGCTTATCTTCTCAATAGGATTCCATCTAAAGCAGTTGCTAAAACACCTTATGAACTTTGGACTGGACGTAAGCCTAGTCTAAAGCATCTTCATGTTTGGGGATGTCCAGCTGAAGCAAGGCCTTACAAGCCGAATGAAACAAAACTGGACTCCAAAACTATCAGCAGCTACTTTGTTGGATATTCTGAACGGTCTAGGGGTTACAAGTTTTATAATCCTACTTCCAGAACTTTTTTTGAAACGAGAATTGCAACATTTTTTGAGGATGTTGATTTTGGAGGGAGAAATAAAGAAAGAAACATTGTCTTTGAAGAGGAATCAAGTAAGGATGATTCGGTTCTCATTCCTTTTGTTGTTTCTGATAGCGTACAGACTCCAGTTGCTCCTGTCGCTATTCAAGATCCAATTCAAGACAATGCTATTCTTCCTCAAGAACAAATTCAACAACCTCAAGAATTAGAGCCTGTTCAAATGCCTTTGAGGAGATCTACTAGGGAGAGAAGAAGTGCTATTCCAGATGATTATATAGTGTTTCTTCAGGAACATGAGGATACTGTAGACATGATAGATGATGATCCAGTTAGTTTCTATCATGCCATGCAGAGTTCTGACTCTCATAAGTGGATTGAGGCAATGAACGAAGAGTATAAGTCTATGCAAGACAATCAAGTTTGGGATCTTGTTCAATTACCTGAAGGAAAGAAACCCATTGGTTGCAAATGGATATTTAAAACCAAAAGGGATTCTCAAGGTAATGTGGAAAGATATAAAGCACGTCTTGTAGCAAAAGGCTTTACTCAAAAGGAAGGGATTGACTATAAAGAAACCTTCTCTCCAGTTTCTTCGAAGGATTCTTTTAGGACAATCATGGCCTTAGTTGCAAAT
Source organism: Jatropha curcas (assembly GCF_041381405.1). Taxonomy (NCBI): domain Eukaryota; kingdom Viridiplantae; phylum Streptophyta; class Magnoliopsida; order Malpighiales; family Euphorbiaceae; genus Jatropha; species Jatropha curcas. The sequence continues at coordinate 58,582 of NW_028322353.1, forward strand.
CTTGATCTTGAGCTTCATCAAATGGATGTTAAGACTGCGTTTCTCAATGGCGACATTGATGAAACAATATATATGGTGCAACCAGAAAATTTGTAATTGGAGATCCAAAACATCTGGTATGCAAATTAAAGAAATCCATTTATGGACTCAAGCAAGCTTCTCGTCAATGGTACTTTAAGTTCAACCAAGTAATTGTCTCGTTTGGTTTGAGGCAAATGCTGTTGAAAATTGTGTGTACCATAAGTTCAGTGGGAGTAGGTTTATCTTTTTGGTCTTATATGTGGATGACATACTTCTTGCTACTAATTGTAAAGTCTTGCTGCATGAAACCAAAGTTTTTCTTTCAAAGCATTTTGAGATGAAAGATTTAGGTGAAGCTTCTTTTGTTTTAGGGATTCAGATACATCGAGACCGTTCTCGAGGTATTCTTGGATTATCACAAAAGAGCTATATTGATAAAGTGCTCAAGAGATTTAGTATGCAGAATTCTAGACCATTGGATACCCCTATTGCAAAAGGTGATAAATTTAGTAATCAACAATGTCCAAAGAGTGAACTTGAAATTCAGGAAATGCAAAAGGTTCCTTATGCGTCAGCTGTAGGAAGTCTTATGTATGTTCAAGTTTGTACTCGTCCAGACATTTCTTTTATAGTTGGCATGTTAGGTAGATATCTCAGCAATCCAGGAATGGATCATTGGAAAGCAGCCAAAAGAGTCATGAGATATCTTCAGAGGACTAAGGGACATATGCTCACATATAGGAGATCAGATCAGCTTGAGATCATTGGGTATACTGATTCTGATTTCGCTGGATGCCAAGACAGTAAAAATCCACATCTGGCTACGTTTTTCTATTGGCTGGCGGTGCTATTTCTTGGAAGAGTGTGAAACAAACTCTAGTGGCAACCTCCACCATGGAAGCTGAATTTGTAGCATCTTATGAGGCATCCAATCAAGCTATTTGGCTGAGAAACCTTGTCACTGGGCTGCGTGTAGTAGGTGGAATAGAAAGACCACTGAAGTTGTATTGTGACAGCAGGTCAGCCGTTTTATTCTCCAACAACAACAGGAGCTCTTCTCGATCAAAACACATTGAGATTAAGTTCTTGGCTGTGAAGGAGAGGGTACAGAGTGGACAGATATCCTTAGAGCATATTGGAACAAACTCTATGATTGCGGATCCGCTTACAAAGGCAGTGATACCGAAAGTTTTCCATGAGCACACCGCTCATATGGGTATCGTTTTGTTTGAGACTGTCTAGTTTTAGTGGGAGTTTGCTCTTTATGTATACATTATGTTTTTGAATGCTCTATTTTGTTTTGGATATGTTTTATTATGATTATGAAATTTTGTTGAGTACTCATTTTGGTTGATGGTTACACTCTGTATTATTATTATTGTTTTGCTTGATCTCACTTTTGTTGGTGACCAGTTGGAAACAGACATGATGATCACATTGCATGTAGTTTTCATGCTACACTTCTATAATGAATCTATGTCATTTAGGGGTATTGGTAATGTAGTTGATGATGAACTTAGTCATGAGATCTATGGCGAATGTTTCTTCAGCTCTTTATCAATATAACTAATGGACGAGATTGTTTTTGGATACCTTGTATGACTGCGTTTGTTGAGCTCATTTTGGTGTATGTATTTTATTTAACATATGTTCGCCCAAGTGGGAGATTGTTGGATTTAATTTTCTATTGTGGGCTTAATATGTAAAATTAAATATGTACAGCAGTCTAATTGTAAAGTCAATTTCAAATGTGGTCTTGATTGTGAATAATTGACTATTGAGGTATCAACTATTATAGATATTAAGTGTAGAGACCATTATATAATTCTATTTCGTTAAAGGACCGAAATAGGAATTGTACTAACCCTACAGTATATAAAGGTCGTGGTCCCCAGAGGAGTTGAATACGATTCAGTTTTACGTTCCTTTCGTACTGCTTCCGCTAAATCGATTCTTCAATTCTCTGGAAGGCTGCAAACCTAATTCTACACATCAAGATCGACCAACAACGATGTCAGGTATGCAACCTTTTTTTATTCAATCTATTTTGTTAAATCTAGTAGTTTGCATGATCTGGGTTATTATGGAATTTTGAGATTAATTCGTAACACTAATTACAAGCATGGAAAGAGGAATCGAATGCCAGGTGCCCCCAACAACTGCCTATCGAATAGCATGAGCCAAACACTCAATACACATGATAAAAAGATAAGAGAGATGAGTCTCCCTGCCGCACTCCCTTAGAAGGTTTGAACGAGTCCAGTTGCTCCCCATTCCAAAGCACAGACATAGAAGAAGACTCTAAGCAATTCATTATCACCAAAATCCACTTATCCGAAAACCCAATGTCAATAAGGATCCATTAAATGAAATCCCAATTTAAGCGATCATATGCCTTCTCAGGATCAATCTTGATAGCCATATACCCCAAACTCGATCTAGACAATTGCATGGTGTGAATAGCTTCTTAGAACAAAATGATATTGTCTGTAATTTGATGTCCCAGAATAAAACTGCACTGCTCGAGACCAATGAGAGATCGAAAAACAAACTTCAACCTATTCACCAGTGTCTTCGTGATTGACTTATAATGCACATTACACAGGCTTATGGGCCAAAACTGAGCTAACCTCTTAGGGGCAGTAACCTTTGGAATAAGAGCAATTAGCATATCATTAATAGTTGGAATTGGAGCACCCTCTAAAATGCCAAGCACAAACCTGCTAAAAGAATCCCCCACAACATGCCAAGATTTCTGAAAAAAGGCAGCTAGGAAACCATCTGAACTAAGAGCTTTAAAGGGAGCCATAGTAAAGAGAGCCACAACGAACCTCCTCCTACTAAATGGCTTATTTAATCCCTCCATTAACTCAGAAGCATGGGGAGGAAAAAGTCCATGATGTAACCCAGACAAATCCGAAAGAGACTCACAAGTGTAAAGCTTTCTGAAAAAATCAAAGGTCATCTAGCGAAGCACACCTTCATTGTCAATCCACTCCCCAAAATCGACCTGCAACTGCTGAACCATAGCCCGTCTCTTGCAAACCATGGCTGATGTATGAAAAAATTTGGTATTGCATTCCCCCGACAAAATCCAATCTTCTCAGGACTTCTGAAACCAGAACAGCTCCTCTTGGGCTAACAAATCCTCAAGCTCTAGATTCGACTTACGTTCCAGCTTCAATAAATTACTAGACGCTGAAATGGCCAACCTTTGTTGAACCCCTTGAATCCTATTCCATAATCGTCTCTTCCAGATAAAGGCATTACCAAACACTGAACAGTTCCACTCTAGAAGCGAAGCTGCCAACTTACGAAAGACTCATGAGTCGAGGCCGAACCATCCCAATTATGGTTGATAACATGGGAAAAAGATTTATGAGAGGACCAAGCGCTGGTACCGAAAAAAGAAGGTTGTCTGGCAACTTAAGCAAGCTCCAAAAACAACTGGGACATGGTTAGAGTGAATCCGAGTTGCATGTGAAATAGAAGAATGAGGAACATAGCCTGCCATCCAGCAGCACGTAGGGTCCTATCCAGCCGAGCTCTTTTAGACGTGGTAGGAGAAGTCCCACGAGATCAAGTATAAGGAAGACCAACATACCTAATTAGGGCATTCGTAAAGCACAAGTCACAAAAGTCCCTACTGCCAGCACTCGAAGAAAAACATACCCACTTGCTCATCTGA
>NW_028322354.1:0-62376 GCF_041381405.1 Jatropha curcas
AGGATTCAAGCTTTCACTGGGCCTATCCTTTTGACGCACCTTTTAAGGTACTGGGTTTGCGGTTGGTAAAATTGCTAATTCTCGCGTGGATGTGCTTAAAACGCAAGGTTTAGGTTGGATCCACCTTTAAAGTTAACAATGATACCAAAGGATAATTTGGGTAGAAAGTGGTGAGAAGAGAGAAATGCAGTATGAATGCAAGAATTTAGAAAATAAAGGAAAGCAAATAAACAAACAAGGACGATTAAAGAATTTTCCACGGCTTTCTAACCAATTTTATTTCCAATTTTAGAAAACATAGGTTTAGAGTTAATTCCTAGTTGCAACCGACTAGTTATTTAAAAAATACCGGGATTAGCGGATGCTTTCCCAGTGGAGTCGCCAATCTGTTTTGCACCGCCCCCGAGCGATCCGAAAAACGCCACTTTGAAAATGATCTTACTTTGAACAGTGGTGACAAAACATTTTATTGGATACGATGCCGATAAATCGGTCTTATAAAACATTTTTGAGTCGCCACCCATTGTATCGGCAATGAGACCGTTTCCAATTTTATAAAAAGATGACTCCATTTTAAACCCAATTCTATCTAAGGCCAAATTATTTACAAAATTGGTCAGACGCAACAATGCGATTCTGGATAAGGGAATTAGGTACGCCGGCCCGTTGGAAGCTGACGCCCGGAAAAACCAGCCTCTTTTAACCTTACGATTTCTAATTCATTTTAGTTAGAAAAACCAATTTATTTATTTATTTAAACCCAACCCAAATGAATCGAACCGAGTTCTTATATGGAAAATTAATTAATCATTCCAATCAAATTCAATCATTGCATCCGTAATTATCCAAATCATCCAAATTATCCAAACCAAAGCAGTTAAATAAAATAAATAAAAGACCCACTCTTGCCTTATGGTTCAAGGTGGGCTATAAATCGAACCTAAAAATACATTCTACCCGAATAAAAATTTGAACCCAAAAACCGAAAACCCAAAATCATGTATAATCACATTTTAATATTCTAAACTTAATCAAATTACAATCTGTTCGTAATTGGTCATCTTCGGATTTATTGGAAAAATTAAATTTTATTTTGTACAAAATTATTTTTTTTTTTGAAAGAATAAAAATTGTTTCTGGAACCCTAGAACAGTCGCGTCATGCAGCTGTTCTTTGGAAGAACAGTTGCGTGACGGACCCGATAGCTGCGTGACGCAGCTGTTCTGGGTAAAGAAACAGAATTTTGGACATGAACAGTTCCGTCACGCATCTGCCAAATCCGTTACGGATCTGATGGCTGCGTGACGCAACTGCTCTGGTCCGAGCTCTGTTTTAAATTATTTGTTTAAAGCATTTTTTAATTAAATATACTTCAACAACCTTGAACGACAAAAAACGAATAGAATACAATTTAATTAAGATTAAACTACTAAAACAATACTAAAATAAATAATCAATGAACAAAAACACAAAAAATGTAAAGGAATTACCTAATCCTCATATTGAGGATTGTAAACGGCTTAACGAACGATGGTTAAGGCAATCCAGAAGCTTTGTCGACAAGGATTTAAATGTTCACTCTTTTCTCTCTTGATTTTCTCTCTTTTTTTTGGTTGATTCACCTAAAATTGATATCTAATGGCAATTCTCCTTCAAACGAACTCAAAAGAGCTTCTGAAGGAGAATGTCGCCGTAAAATATGTTTTTTTTTTAAGACGCTCTCAAAAGTTGTCTCAAATGTGAGAAAAAGATCTATTTATAGAAGTAGGTCACAGAGCATAGCTGCGTCACGCAACTCGCGGCTGCGTGACGGACTCGATAGCTGCGTGACGCAGCTGTCTTTCAGACCACAGCCACGTGTGGCATGTCATCATATTGGTGACGTCACACAAATCGGAGCTGTGTGACGCAGCTAACGGTGCCGTCACGCAGCTGATAGCTGCGTGACGCAGCTCTGACGCAACAGACACTCAAAATCAATTTAATTTAAATCCTTGGATTAAAAGACTTCTAGATAGCATTAACCTTTCATTCCACATCCTCGTATCATCATTGGATTAGGCGGGGGCATTAAGATACGCGTCAACAGCACTATGTATTGCCATGAAGCACAAGTGTTAGCAAGCTTTGTGGCTAAGTTCTCCAAGGAGCATGGAGAGGGCAAACCAAGGGTTGAAGTAACAGACCTTAATAATAATACCTGGCAGTTATACACTGATGGGACCCTGGGAAGTTTGGGGGCTGTCGCAGGCATCATACTATAAGGACCAATGAAGTTGAAATATAGAATGCTGTCTGCTTAAACTTTACCACAAATAATAATGGTGTTGAATATGAGGGCTTAATGATAGGACTGAAGCTAGCTCTTAAAGTACAAGCTCCTATACTCCACATCTTCCTAGACTCGCAGCTAGTAGTAAACTAGGTAATAAGTGCCTTCACTACCAAAGAGGCAAACTTAGCCAAATACCACTTCCTAGTTATATCAATTTTACGCAAACTAGAGGAAGAAGGTAGCACCTGGTAGATTGCTTGGATTGATCGGACGAACAACAAAGAAGCAGATGCCATAACCAAGATAGTAACACGAAAAGAAAGGATACCTAAAGAAGTCATGTTGGAACATTAGAGCTATCCAAGCTATGAACAGAGCGAGATTCTCATGTCTCAGCCCAGTAATAATTGGAAGAGTCCAATCATCGATTTCATACAGAATGACGTTCGACTTGACAATAGGGGCTATCAAACTTTGAGGAAAGTTGCGAATTATGTATTCAAAAATGGCAAACTGTACAGGCCGTAAAAAACACATCCTTGGGCAAAGTGCCTGACCGAGGAAGAAGGCAACTACCTCATAAGGGAGATTCAAGAAGAGAACCTTCTTTGTGGGATATTGGTAGCTCTCAAATCTAAGGTAGTAGTTGTTGTATTCTTGTTGGTACTTGGGGTTTTTGCAGATGAACTTGACCTTTGGAAAACTGAATTTGTTAAAATTCTCAATACGAGTCCCATGCTTCTTATCTTCTCTTATCTTGTCTTCTATGGCAGTCCCAACCTCATATAATTATGAGAATTCAGTTAAGGGCATGTAATACAGCTTCTCTCGGAAAGTTGGCAGGGTCCCCTTAATAAAGATCTTAATCTGCTCCTTGGTATCTAGACGGTTCCTCATTTGCGTGACCTTGGCTCTCCACCTAGCCATATAATCAGTAAAGGTCTCATCATTCTTCTGCACAGTAGCTTCCAAATCCCTCAAATTGACACTCATTTGAAGGTCGTAAGCATACTCTTTCAAAGAAAACCATGGTGAGCTCGTTCCGATCTCTTCTCACCTTCTTTTCTAAGTTGTAATACCAAGTCTGAGTAGACCCGGTCAAGGACATAGGAAACATCTTTAGAATCTCCCTTGATGGCAGACTCGCCAATTCCATTACTACTTTGTATTGCATGACATGCACCTTAGGATCACCTGTACCATCATATTTTGCCACCTTCGGCATCTTATAGGTCAGAGGAATAGTGTGCTTCCATTCCAACTCTTCATCAGATCCATTCTCTTGGATGTCATGAAGATGTGTAGCTTCTCTAACTTCTTATCTAGTTTCTTAAACTTTTCTGACACAACTAGCTCAGGTTTGATCTTCTTTGTAGGCACTTTCTTAGCAAAGAATTCTCCATCTTGCCAAGTGTCATCTATGTGCTATTTTCTTTCGGATTCGCCCTTGGCCTCATCATCTTCTATTACATATGCTCCTTACCCTTATCTGAGCGTAAGAGCTTTTCTAGGCTACCTGCACTATTTTTTTGACCATCTTCTTAATTTCAGAGACAGGAATACTGGTTTTGTCCATTTTATCAATAGAGGTTGAAGCTGAAATTGACAAATCTACTTGAACTGAAAAGTTCCCAATCTCAATGAGGGGGCCCAAAGAACGGCCTAATGCATAAATTTGCCCCTAAACTATCGTTGATTCTCCTAGTGGCCCCCTAAACTTTGCGAGGTTTCTATCGTGACCTTGTACTAATAAATTCTTTAGTAATTATTGTGGGTCCTGTATGTGTATGGCACAACCCAAGAGGGGGGGTGAATTGGGTTTTCTAAAAATATTTTAGAATTTAAAATCAGAATATAGAATTCTAAGTGCAGTGGAAAAATATAGAACTTGTGAGAATAAATTATGGATTAGAACTTCCTCACAATGTTCTATTCATAAAAATAGACAGACTATGCAAAGTGCAGCTATTAATTAGAACTGCTTCACAATGTCTTATTCAATAACAGAACTACTTTATGATGGAAAGTTATTGTATTTGTTGACGCGTGTTTTTATGCCCCCGCCTGATCCAATGATGATACGAGGATGTGGAATGAAAAGTTAATGCTATCTAGAAGTCTTTTAATCCAAGGATTTAAATTAAATTGATTTTAAGTGTCTGACTGGGTCATAGCTGCGTCACGCAGCTATGTTAGACTACATGCCATTTTTGTATTAAATGACATGTAACTCTGGTACAGCAAGTAAGCTGCGTCACGCAGCTAACGACTGCATCACGCAGCTGTGCTCTGTGCCCTACTTCTATAAATAGATCCTTTAATTCACGTTTGGAACAACTTTGGAACTTGGAGAACGATTCTGAAACCCTAAAAAGACACGCCCTGCGGCCACATTCTCCTCCAAAGGCTCTTTTGAGTTCGTTTGAAGGAGAATTGCCATTAGAAATCAATTTTAGGTGAATTAAACTAAAAAAAGAGAGAAAATCAAGAGAGAAAAGAGTGAATATTTAAAATCCTTGGTGACGAAGCTTCTGGATCGCCGTAATCTTCATTCGTTAAGCCATTCACAATCCTCAATCTGAGGATTAGGTAATTTCTTTACACCTTGTGTGTTTTTATTAATTGCTTATTTATTTTATCATTGTTTTAGTAGTTTAGTCTTAATTAGATTGCATTCTGTTCGTTTTTGGTCATTTGAGGTAGTCTTGAATCATATTTAAATAAAAAACGCCTTAAACAAATAATTTAAAACAGAATTCGGACTAGAGCAGTTGCGTCACGCATCCAGTAGATCCGTAACGGAGCTGACAGTTGCGTGACGGAACTGTTCATTTCCAAAATTTCATTTCTTTTACCCAGAAGAACCACGTCACGCAACTGTTCTTCCAAAGAACAACTGCGTGACGCGACTGTTCTAGGGTTCCAGAAACAATTTTTATTCTTTCGAAAAAAATAACAATTTTTGTACAAAAATAAATTTTGATTTTTCCCAATAAATCCGAGAATGACCAATTATGAACAGAGTATAGTTTAATTAAGTTTTAGAATATTAAGATGTAATTATGCATGATTTCGGGTTTTTGGGTTCAAATTTTTAAATCGGGTAGAATGTATTTTAGGTTCAGTTTGTGGCCCGCCTTTAACCATAAGGCAAGAGCGAGTCTTTTATTTATTTTGATTTAACTGCTTTGATTTGGATGATTTGGATGAGTATGAATGTGATAATTAGATCTGATTGGGACGGTTAAATAATTTTCCATGTAAGAACTTGGTTCGATTGATTCGGGTTGGTTTAAATAAATAAATGAAGTGGCTTTTCTAACTAAAATAAATTAGAAATCGTAGGTTAAAAGAGGCCGGTTTTTCCCGGTGTTGGCTTCCAACGGGCCGGCGTACCCAATTCCCTTACCTAGAATCGCCTTGGTGTGCCTGACCAGTTTTTTAAATAATTAGGCCTTTAATAAAATTGGGTTTAAAATGGAGTCATTTTTATAAAATAAAATTGGAAACAGTCCCATTGCCAAAAAAATGGGTGGCGACTCAAAATGTTTTATAAGACAGATTTATTGGCGTCGTATCCAATAAAAATGTTTTGTCACCACTGTTCAAATCAGACCGAGCTTAGGAGGTATCTTCAAAACCAATCAAATCGAGTTTTGGAGATCGTTACCGATCCGACTAGAGCCAACAAAGCCGATCAGACTGAGCTTTGGACGTGACTAGATGATCAAGACCTTCATTCAACCCAAGATTGAAGGCGCGTCAGTAGACCACTTTAACATTAATCGTTTACACAATTAATGATAAAGTGTGGGGGCAAACTGTTGACGTGTGTTTTTATGCCCCCGCCTAATCCAATGATGATACGAGGATGTAGAATGAAAGGTTAATACTATCTAGAAGTCTTTTAAAATCCAAGGATTTAAATTAAAATTGATTTTAAGTGTCTGACTAGGTCGTAGCTGCGTCACGCAGCTATGTTAGACTACGTGCCGTTTTTGTATTAAACAACATGCAGCTCTGATACAGCAAGTAAGCTGCGTCACGCAGCTAACGGCTACGTCACGCAGCTGTGCTCTGCGCCTTATTTGTATAAATAGATCTTTTTCTCACAATTGGAACAACTTTGGTAAGCATCTAAAGAACCCTAAAACGTATTTTTGAGGCCACATTCTCCTCCAAAAGCTCTTGTGAGTTCGTTTGAAGGAGAATTGCCATTAGAGATCAACTTTAGGTGAATTAAACTAAAAAAAAGAGAGAGAAACAAGAGAGAAAAAGGGTGAACGTTTAAATCCTTGGCGCCGAAGCTTCTGGATCGCCATAACCATCATTCATTAAGCCGTTTACAATCCTCAATTTGAGGATTAGGTAATTCCCTTACACCATTTTGTGTTTTTTTCATTAATTATTCATTTTATTGTGGTTTTAGTAGTTTAATCTTAATTGAATTGTATTCTGTTTGTTTTTGGTCATTCGAGGTTGCCCTAAAATACATTTAATTAAAAAACGCTTTAAACAAATATTTAAAACAGAATTCGGACCAGAGCAGTTGCGTCACGCAGCCAGTAGATCCGTGACAGAGCAGGCAGTTGCGTGACGGAACTGTTCATGTCCAAAATTTCGTTTCTTTTACCCAGAAGAGCCGCGTCACGCAGCTGTTCTTCAAAGAACAGCTGCGTGACGTGACTGTTCTAGGGTCCAGAAACAATTTTTACTCTTTCAAAAACATAATAAATCTTGTACAGAAGTAAAATTTAATCTTTCCCAATAAATCCGAAAATGACCAATTATGGACAGATTATAATTTAATTAAGTTTTGAGTATTAAAATATAATAATGCATGATTTCGGGTTTTAGGGTTTTTGGATTCAAATTTTTATTTGGGTAGAATGTACTTTTTAGGTTTGGTTTGTGGCCCGCCTTTAACCATAATGCAAGAGCGGGTCTTTTATTTATTTGATTTAATTGCTTTGGGTTGGATGATTTGGATGAGTATGAATGTGATACTTAGATTTGATTGGGACGATTAATTAATTTTCCATATAAGAACTCGGTTCGATTCATTCGGGTTGGGTTTAAGTAAATAAATAATTTGGCTTTTCTAACTAAAAAATTAGAAATCGTAGGTTAAAAGAGGCCGGTTTTTCCGGGCGTTGGCTTCCAATGGGTTGGTGTACCCAATTCCCTTACTCATAATCGCATTGGTGCGCCTGACCAGTTTTCTAAATAATTTGGCCTTAAGTAAAGTTGGGTTTAAATGGAGTCATTTTTAAAATAAAATTGGAAACGGTCCCATTACCGAAATAATGGGTGGCGACTCAAAATGTTTTATAAGACCGATTTATCGGCATCGTATCCAAAAGGTTTTGTCACCATTTTGTGTTCAATAATAAAATCACTTTCCAAAAACACAAGATCGAACGTTCTTCGGATCGCTCGGGGGCAGTGCGAAAACAACTCTTATTATTGATGGGGGTAGTTGCACTAATGTTGCTAGTATAAATATGGTGAACAAATTGAACTTAACATGTCTCAAACATCCTAAGCCTTAAAAGTTACAATGGTTAAATGATTGTGGGGAGGTGAAGGTGACACGACAGGTACTTGTACCATTTTCTATTGGGTGGTACCAAGATGAGATCTTATGTGATATAGTACCTATGCAAGCAGGCCATTTATTGTTAGGAAGACCATGGCAATATGATAGAAGAGCACTTCATTATGGATTCCACAACCGATATTCTTTGGTTCATAACAGTAAAAAGGTGGTTCTTGTACCATTATTACCTCAAGAAGTATATGAAGATCAAAGAAAAAACTTGAGAGAGAGAGAGAGGTTTCGGCCTTGAGGAAACATGGAAGTGAGACTTTGAGATTGAGAGAACAAAAGAGCGAAATGAGTAAGTGTTGACGCGTGTTTTTATGCCCCCACCTAATCCAATGATGATACGAGGATGTGGAATGAAAGGTTAATGCTACCTAGAAGTCTTTTAATCCAAGGATTTAAATAAATCAATTTTAAGTGTCTGACTGGGTCGTAGCTGCGTCACGCAGCTATGTTAGACTACATGCCGTTTTTGTATTAAACGACATGCAGCTCTGGTATAGCAAGTAAGCTGCGTCACTGTTTTCGCACCGCCCCCGAGCGATCCGAAAAACGTTCACTTTTCTTAGTTTTTGATTTGGAAAAGTGATTTTATTTGTGAACAATGGTGACAAAACATTTTTTTTTGGACACAATGCCGATAAATCGATCTTATAAAACATTTGAGTCGCCACCCATTTTTTCGGCAATGGGACTATTTCCAATTTTATTTTATAAAAAATGACTCCATTTTAAACCCAATTTTATTAAAGGCCAAATTATTTAGAAAACTGGTCAGGCGCAACAATGCGATTCTGGGTAAGGGAATTGGGTACGTCGGCCCGTTGGAAGCCAATGCCCGAAAAAACCGGCCTCTTTTAACCTTACGATTTCTAATTTATTTTAGTTAGGAAAGCCAATTTATTTATTTACTTTATACTCAACCCGAGTAAATCAAACCGAGTTCTTATATGGAAAATTAATTAATCGTCCCAATGAAATCTAAGTATCACATTCATACTCATCAAAATCATCCAAATCATCCAACCCAAAGCAATTAAACCAAAATAAATAAAAGACCCGCTCTTGCCTTATGGTTAAAGGCGGGCCACAAACCAAAACTAAAAATACATTCTACCCAATTTGAAATCAAACCCAAAAACCCTAAAACCCAAAAATCATGCATAATTACATTTTAATGTTCTAAACTTAATCAAATTATAATCTGTTCATAATTGGTCATTTTCGGATTTATTGGAAAAGTTAAATTTTATTTTTGTACAAAAATTGTTATCTTTTCGAAAGAATAAAAATTGTTTCTGGAACCTTAGAACAGCTACGTCACGCAGCTGTTCTTTGAAGAACAGTTGCGTGACGCAGCTGATAGCTGCGTGACGCGGCTCTTCTGGGTAAAAGAAACGAAATTTTGGACATGAACAGTTCCATCACGCAACTACCAGCTCCGTTACGGATCTACTGGATGCGTGACGCAACTGCTCTGGTCCGAATTCTATTTTAAATTATTTGTTTAAGGCGTTTTTTTTATTTAAATATGATTCAGGACTACCTCAAATGACCAAAAACGAACAGAATACAATTCAATTAAGACTAAACTACCAAAACAATGATAAAATAAATAATCAATGGATAAAAACACAAAAGGTGTAAAGAAATTTACCTAATCCTCAGATTTAGGATTGTAAACGGCTTAACGAACGAAGGTTACGGCGATCCAAGCTTTGTCACCAAGGATTTAAGTGTTTACTCTTTTCTCTCTTAATTTTCTCTCTTTTTTTCTTGTTTAATTCACCTAAAATTGATCTCTAATGGCAATTCTCCTTCAAACGAACTCAAAAGAGCCTTTGGAGGAGAATGTGGCCGCAGGGCGTGTCTTTTTAGGGTTTTAGAATCGTTCTCAAAGTTCCAAAGTTGTTTTTCGTGAGAAAAAAAGATCTATTTATATAAGTAGGTTACAGAGCATAGCTGCGTGACGCAGCCGTTAGCTGCATGACGCAGCTTACTTGTTGTATCAGAGCTACATGTTGTTTAATACAAAAACGACATGTAGTCTAACATAGCTGCGTGACGCAGCTACGATCCAGTCAAACACTTAAAATCAATTTAATTTAAATCCTTGGATTAAAAGACTTCTAGATAGCATTAACCTTTCATTCCGCATCCTCGTATCATCATTGGATCAGGCGAGGGCATAAAAACACGCGTCAACAGTTTGCCCCCCCACTTTATCATTAATTGTGTAAACGATTAATGTTAAAGTGGCCTACTGACGTGCCTTCAATCTGGGCTTGAATTTGGTCACGTCCAAAGCTCAGTCTAATCAGCTTTGTTGGCTCCAGTCGGATTGGTAAAGATCTCCAAAACTTGGTCTGATTGGTTTTGAAGATACGCCCGAAGCTCGGTCTGATTGGCTCGAAGGATTTTGATTTGATTTCCCTGATCAACTTCGTAATCCACCATCATTAATCAGGAAAAGGATTGACTCGATCCGCTTCGTAACGCATCATCACGAATAGAGAAAGGATCCAAACAGCTTCGTAATTCATCATCACTGCTTGACCTGAAAACATTTGCAAAAGAAAAGAGCAATTTCTGTGTACAAACAGATCTTGCCTTTATTAGATGTTGGAGCATCAATAACCATAAACTTTGAAATTTGGTTGGCTCGAAAGATTTGAATTTACCTGAAGGCTCCAGTCGGACCACATCAGCGTTCTAAGCATCGGCAGTCATCTGGCCACGTTCAAGATGATTTTGAAAATGGCAATTTCTGTATACAAATAGATCTCGCCTTGGTAGGTCTAAAGAGCAATTTCTTTACAAACAGATTTCGCTTGGTGGGTTCAAATAGCAGTTTCTGTATACAAACAGATTTTGCTTGGTGGAATCTCTGTATACAAACAGATTTTGCTTAATTTCTGTATACAAATAGATGGGACCAAATAGCAATTTCTGTGTACAAACAGATTTCGCTTTATGGAGTCAAAGAGCAATTTCTGTATACAAACTGATCTCGCTTAGTGGGACCAAGTCGCAATTTCTGTGTACAAACAAATCTTGCCTTGTGGGTCCAAAGAGCGATTTTTGTATAGAAACAGATCTCGCTTGATGGAATTTTCTGTATATAAACAGATTTTGCTTTGTCCAAAGCTCGGTTTAATCGGCTTTGTTGTTCATCTCCTCAGCTCGGTGTAATCGACTTCAGGGGATTTGGAAAGAATCTAAAGCACGATATAATCGGCTTTGTCCACCTCCTCAGCTCGGTGTAATCGGCTTTGGAGTGTTTGAGAAGAATCCAAAGCACAGTATAATCGGCTTTGGAGTGTTTGGTTGTGTCCAAAGCACAGTGTAATCAACTTTGTCCACCTCCTCAGCTCGGTTTAATCGGCTTTGGAGTGTTTGGTTGTGTCCAAAGCACAGTGTAATCGGCTTTGTCCACCTCCTCAGCTCGGTGTAATCGGCTTTGGAGTGTTTGAGATTGTCCTGATCAACTTCGTAATTCATCATCATTAACCAGGATAAGTATTGACTCGATCCACTTCGTAATGCATCATCACGAATCGAGAAAAGGATCCAAACAGCAAAGCTCAGTCTAATCGGCTTTGTTATTCACCTCCTCAGCTCAGTCTAATCGGCTTTAGAGGGTTTGAGATTGTCCTGATCAACTTCATAATTCATCATCATTAACCAGGATAAGTATTGACTCGATCCGCTTCGTAATGCATCATCACGAATTGAGAAAGATCCAAACAGCTTCGTAATATATCATCACTGCTTGGTGGGACCAAACGGCTTCGTGAAATCATCACCGGTTGACCTGAAAACATTTTCAAAAGAAAAGAGCAATTTCTGTGTACAAACAGATCTTGCCTTTGTTAAATGTTGGGGCGTCACATGCCCCCATACATTAATAATCATGAACTTTGAAATTTGAAATTTTGCATCAGGGCAAAAGATTTTATTTTTGCCTCCAGTTTGGAATCCATCCCGAGACCAAAAATATTATCTTTTAAGATAACCTTGAAAACTATTATTTTTTTTGTCCATTGCAACTTTGAATTTAACAAAAGTCTTTTAAATTTTAGCAAAAATTGCTAAATTTTCCTAGTCTCAAATTTTTAGGTATACTTTTCCTAATGCAATGTTTGAAAGAAAACTTACCTGAGGGTAATTTGGTGGATGTGATGGCTTTGCCCCTTGTGTGGCGAGTAGATGGAATTGCTGAAGTATACGAGCCGCACACCGACTCCAAATTGATTTGTTTTTTTTTTTTTTTTTTTATTTACAAAAGATGAGGCGACCATTTTATCACCTGCATCATTCAGAAAGAGATAAAATATGCAACTTCTTCATGTATGCATGAGCCTATTTAAGCGCTAGGGATCCGTCTAAGGAAACCATCGGGGAAAATAGCATTTGACCTCCTGATCGTTGTCTAAGAGGATTCAATACCCGGGCAGGACCAATAGTCAAAAATCTTCAAAACAAATGAGCAAATGCTGACCATATAGGCAGAGAGGAAGGTCTTGTAATCAACGATCATGCCCCAGAAACAAAAGGGAAGGAGAATTTGAGAATCAAGCTCTTTATTGCTCTTACTTCTTTCAACATCATACAGAAGTAAAGAGAAACTACTTTAATACAATGGTCGTTCATTCTAACTACTCATTCGCCTATTCTCCTTCTAGTCAAGTTGATGGCATTGAGCAACTGGTCGCAAGTATGTCACGAATGCATGGCATAGATTTCACAATTAAACTAAGCACCATGCGTTAATCTCAAAATTTTTATTTTTATTTATTTTATTTTATTTTTTTTAAACTCTAACTTTTGCCTAGGCTGCCCTTTACGGGTTTTCAACCTAGCGAGTTTATTTCTTACCTAGGTCGCCCTTTCGGGTTTTCAACCTAGCCCTTTTTATTCTTTTTTATATAATTGAAATCATCATCTCAGATATAGAACTTTTTCATCTGGTCTTGATTAACGATCCGATTAGAAAGCTTTCCTTCCGAAGTGGCCAATTCAGCGGCACCCTTGTCCAACAGTTTCTGAATTCTGAACGGTCCATGCCAGTTGGGTCTGAATTTCCCTCCAAGATGACGTCTGCTTGGAAGTGAAAACCATTATCTGTAACTATGTGATGAGGGGCACCATAGCGACAAAACGTTCACTTTTCCGAAGTCGCCAATCTGTTTTCGCACCGCCCCCGAGCGATCCGAAAAACGTTCACTTTTCTTAGTTTTTGATTTGGAAAAGTGATTTTATTTATGAACAATGGTGGCAAAACATTTTTTTTTGGACACAATGCCGATAAATCGGTCTTATAAAACATTTGAGTCGCCACCCATTTTTTCGGCAATGGGACCGTTTCCAATTTTATTTTATAAAAATGACTCCATTTTAAACCCAATTTTATTAAAGGCCAATTATTTAGAAAACTGGTCAGGCGCAACAATGCGATTCTGGGTAAGGGAATTGGGTACGTTGGCCCGTTGGAAGCCGACGTACGGAAAAATCGGCCTCTTTTAACCTTACGATTTCCAATTTATTTTTTAGGAAAGCCAATTTATTTATTTACTTAAACCCAACCCGAGTAAATTGAACCGAGTTTTTATATGGAAAATTAATTAATTGTCCCAATCAAATCTAAGTATCACATTCATACTCATCCAAATCATCCAAATCATCCAACCCAAAGCAATTAACCAAAATAAATAAAAGACCCGCTCTTGCCTTATGGTTAAAGGCGGGCCACAAACCGAACCTAAAAATACATTCT
Organism: Jatropha curcas; assembly: GCF_041381405.1. Taxonomy (NCBI): domain Eukaryota; kingdom Viridiplantae; phylum Streptophyta; class Magnoliopsida; order Malpighiales; family Euphorbiaceae; genus Jatropha; species Jatropha curcas. The sequence goes on from NW_028322354.1 coordinate 13,657, forward strand.
ACCCAATTCGAAATCAAACCCAAAAACCCAAAAACCCAAAAATCATGCATAATTACGTTTTCATGTTCTAAACTTAATCAAATTATAATCTGTTCATAATTGGTCATTTTCGAATTTATTGGAAAAATTAAATTTTATTTTGTACAAAAATTGTTATCTTTTCGAAAGAATAAAAATTGTTTTTGGAACCCTAAGAACAGCTGCGTCATGCAGCTGTTCTTTGAAGAACAGTTGCGTGACGCAGCCGATAGCTGCGTGATGCGGCTCTTCTGGGTAAAAAACGAAATTTTGGACATGAACAGTTTCGTCACGCAACTGCCAGCTCCGTTACGGATCTACTGGATGCGTGACGCAACTGCTCTGGTCCGAATTCTGTTTTAAATTATTTGTTTAAGGCGTTTTTTTTATTTAAATATGATTCAAGACTACCTCAAATGACCAAAAACGAACAGAATACAATTCAATTAAGACTAAACTACCAAAACAATGATAAAATAAATAATCAATGGATAAAAACACAAAAGGTGTAAAGAAATTACCTAATCCTCATATTGAGGATTGTAAACGGCTTAACGAACGAAGGTTTCGGCGATCCAGAAGCTTTGTCACCAAGGATTTAACTGTTTACTCTTTTCTCTCTTAATTTTCTCTCTTTTTTTCTTATTTAATTCACCTAAAATTGATCTCTAATGGCAATTCTCCTTCAAACGAACTCAAAAGAGCCTTTAGAGGAGAATGTGGCAGCAGGGCGTGTCTTTTTAGGGTTTTAGAATCGTTCTCAAAGTTCCAAAGTTGTTTTTCGTGAGAAAAAAAAAGATTTATCTATATAAGTAGGTAACAGAGCATAGCTGCGTGACGCAGCTTACTTGCTGTATCAGAGTTATATGTCGTTTAATACAAAAACGACATGTAGTCTACATAACTAACTGCGTGACGCAGCTACGACCCAGTCAGACACTTAAAATCAATTTAATTTAAATCCTTAGATTAAAAGACTTCTAGATAGCATTAACCTTTCATTCCACATCCTCGTATCATCATTGGATCAGGCGGGTGCATAAAAACACGCGTCAACAATCACGCAGCTAACGGCTGTGTTACGCAGCTGTGTTCTGTGCCCTACTTCTATAAATAGATCCTTTAATTCACGTTGGAAACAACTCAGAATGATTTTTAAGAAACCCTAAAATGCATTGTGCGGCTACATTCTCCTCCAAAAACTCTTTTGAGTTCGTTTGAAGGAGAATTGCCATTAGAGATCAATTTTAGGTGAATTAAACTAAAAAAGAGAGAAAATCAGAGAGAAAAGAGTAAACACTTAAATCCTTGGTGACAAAGCTTCTGGATCGCCGTAACCTTCATTCGTTAAATCGTTTACAATCCTCAATCTGAGGATTAGTTAATTTCTTTACACCTTTTGTGTTTTTATTTATTGATTATTTATTTTATCATTGTTTTAGTAGTTTAGTCTTAATTGAATTATATTCTGTTCATTTTTGGTCATTTGAGATAGTCTTAAATCATATTTAAATAAAAACGCTTTAAACAAATAATTTAAAACAGAATTCGGACCAGAGCAGTTGCGTCACGCATCCAGTAGATCTGTAACGGAGCTGGTAGTTATGTGACAGAATTGTTCATGTCTAAAATTTCGTTTCTTTTACCCAGAAGAGCCGCGTCACGCAGCTATCGACTGCGTCACGCAACTGTTCTTCAAAGAACAGCTGCGTGACGCGACTGTTCTAGGGTCCAGAAATATTTTTATTCTTTGGAAAAAATAATAAATTTTGTACAAAAATAAAATTTAATTTTTCAAATAAATCCGAAAATGACCAATTATGGACAGATTATAATTTAATTAAGTTTAGAATATTAAAATGTAATTATGCATTCATCTTCGGGCCACATCCCCCTTCTGGAGCTTCTCTATTCAATCGGCTTTTGTGAGGCCCCATCCGAGCGCCATGGGAAAGATTCAAAGGATGAAGACGATCCAGACGGTCCCATTGGGCTCTTCATCATGGAAATTGGGAGGAACTCCTTACGGTTCCTTTGTTGATTTTGATTTTAGATTGGTTTATCAGATTGTGGCTCAATTTAGTGCTTAAGTGACATCGGGATGGCTCTTTGGAGTGTTTTAAGAGGTGTGTGATGTGATAGAGTCGCCACCTTAATTTGTTTTTGTTTTCGAGAAAAAGATTAAGGAAAAAACCCCATGTTGAACTCTATTTTTAGTTTGCCTTTTAGGAAAAAATGCACTTGCCTCGAGCCATTAGGTTTGGAGACTAGGTTTTCAGCTTCTTTCAAATGAATCAACAGTTTGGGTCATAATTGAAAATTCAAAGTTGGAGTTTTGCATGAATGTCAGTTTATCAATACATGAGAATACTAATGGTAATATCAGAAATATGGTGCATTAAAATCATAAATAATTAAAAGCATGTAATTCAGAGGGGAGCCTGACTCTAGCCTCGTTTATCGAGGATTCTAGGTTTTGCAACACATTCCCCTAAGTCCCGACCGAACTGGCCCGCTACATAGGCTGAAATCCATTGGTATGTCTTTGTACCTCATTTGTATAAGGATTAGGGTGCACAAAGTTCTACCATCGGTTAGGTTGGTAGGGTTTTGAAAGTGCCACTCGGGGAGTGGGCTTATAGGGTTTCCTGGGCGGATCAGGCTTTAGTTGAAAACTAGTTTTATAGGTTTTGCTGGATGAACCGGGCTTAAAGCATGCAGAGTACTGGACGAACCGGGCTTGACAGTTGATATAGTGTTGGACGGACGGGGCTTAAAGCATGCAGAGTGCCGGAGAGATCAGGCTTGACAGTTGATATAGTGCAGGACGGATCGAGCTTAAAGCATCCAGAGTGCCGAAAGGATCGGGCTTGACAATTGATATAGTACCAGACAGACCCGGTTCAATTGATAAAGTTCCAAGTTTAGTGTTTTAAACTCTAGTGCTTATGACGTGGCTGGATCAGAGCTCCACGATTATAAAGACCAAAGAGGTCGAGTCTTCCTCCAAATAGAGCTTAGGTAGGGCACAAGAACTCGAATTATAGTCTTATATTTTACTAGTGTTAATTAATGGATTATTAATTTAAATTAATTAATTAATAGCTTTAGTCTAAGGAAGACTAAAATGTAGGTGAAAGTCAAAATAATCTACTTTTGAGTACCAAGTCGGGCCTGAACTCAACTAAGGAAGAAGAGCAAGGTTAGACTATACTATCTTAGAATCATAAATGGGAGAATGAGAGTCGTTGAACCTTGAGAAGTGCTCAATCAAGCGACAAGAGGTGTTTTGGAATGAGGGGGAGTGTGCCTTTTATAGGCAAGGGAGTGCTGACCCAAGGAAAATATCGGTGCTGAGGTCCTCCCAATCGACACCAAAATGCTCCTATTAGGTGTCAATTAGGGGCCTCAGTGCACCCAAAATCGATATCGATATAGGGGTAATTGGTGCCGACGCTGGGTTGTTAGGCACCTATCATGGCATTTTACCATTTTGCCCTTGCTCTTTGGTTTTAGGGTTTTTAGGCTTCTAGAGGTCCATTCGAGGCACAAACAATACTTGATCGAGCTGATTCTCACACTGTTTGGAACTGTGGTAGAATGTCCTAGAGCTGGTGCTGAAATCATGGACAACAGCTTGCCCCCTCTAAGAGATCGGAGCCGATTAAGGTCTGATTTCAACGCTTTTAAACGGAATTTTAGTATAAGAACCATACCTAGAAGATCGTGGCGAGGTCTGGAACATTCTATGCAAATTTTGTCTGATTTTGAGAATATTTTTTTTAGAGTCGGCCTGATCCGTATGCATTTGGGATTTTATCAAGGATGTTTTGATTGTGACCAACCTTGAATCAGAGTTCAGATGAGTCTTGAAAGACCTGATCTTCTGAGCAAGGACGAGGCTTGTCCTCCCCTTTTCCTATAAAGAGGGGAGGGTGGTGGCCCATTTGCTCCACATCAGCTTCTTCTTTTGTCTTACTTGCTTCCTTTTTTATTTCTTGCTTCATGCTCACCCCCAGTGTTTATTACTTTACAGCCGACCCTCGAGTGGGCTCAGGAGATCTCTATTGCTTTAGGCATCTTCGAACAACCCTTTCTGATGCCCTTACCTGGGAGAGCATCGCTAGGGGGAAGCTGGTGGAGAGAGATAGGCGACTAAAGAAACGCAAGCAATTGGATTGTCTTTTTAGATTAGCACATCTTGTTGGCTCTAATAGCCGTATCAGTACATTTTGGGTTTGTGCCACCTTGGTTTAGGCATTGAACATGTTCATTGTAGGATATGTTATTCTTTTATGCTTATGCGATTTTCTATTTACTCATGCATGTCTGTCCCGCTTACTTCATCTATTTGCACTGGACGCCTGGTTCATAGCAGCATTGATTGCCTGTGTCAATTGATTGATTTTAAGGAATTCTACTGTTGCCTATTTGCACTAATCGCTACTCTAATTACCTGACTTGTAATTTTTTCTGATTTTGGCATTGATTGCCCTGTTTATATAGAATTTTGCACTAAGTACCTATCTTGAATTTCGTACTAGGTGCCTGATTTATAATTTTTCTGATTTTTGCCATTGGTCACGCTGTTTATACTGCATTTTGCACTAATTGCCTGTCTTGAATTTTGCACTGAGTTCCTGTCCTATAGCTGCACTGATTGCCTATTTCTTTTGCACTGCTTGCCTGCTGGGAGTTTGCACTGAACTGCCTATCTTGAGTCTTGATTTGAAAATTGCACTGAATTGCCTGATATATAATTTTTCCTGATTTTGGCGTTGGTCGCCTGTTTATACTGAATTTACACTAATTGCCTGTTGAGAGTTTACATTGAACTGCTTATTTTGGATTTTCACTAGCTGCCCGATTTATAAGTTCTTTCCTGATTTCGGCATTGATCGCCCTGTTTATATTGAATTTTGCACTAACTGCCAGTCTGGAATTTTTCACTGATTGCCTGTCTGCACCAATTGCCTGTTTCTTTGAATTTTGCACTGGTTTCCTGATTCTTAATCTAAATGTTATCTGTACTGAATTGCATAGGGATTTGCATCGACTGTTTGTTTTCCACATGACTGCACTGAATTGCCTGTTTCCTGTGTTTCATTTCTATCCTGAAAATCATCGTTAGTTGAACAAAATATTCTATGCATGATGCATGAGTGCCATTCTAATTGTTTGGGGGCAATCGGTACCAAGGTGCCCCATATCGACATCGAAGTCCCTCGAATCGGTATCGTTTTGGTGTCCACCGTTTTGTTGGCTCTGATGGCAGTATCAATACATTTTTTGGTCGATATCGCCCTAGTTTAGGCTCCAAACATAGTTATTGTAGGATCTATTGTCCTTTCTATGTTATGGGATTTTTTGTTCACCCTTGCATATCCATTCTACTTATTTTATCTGTCTGCATCTGATGCTTTGGTTCATAATTGCACTGGTTGCCTATTCTGAGTGAGTTTGCTTTGAATGCCTGATTATGACTTTTTCTAATTTTGGCAATGATCGCCTTGTTCATACCGTTATTTCAAATAATCATTTATGATGGTTTTTACTCATTGAGTGGCATCTCATATAAATGCTAATGTTTTTCTAGATTTGGCACTAGGAGGCATTAGGAGTTAGAATTCCATCTGTTTAGACTGACAGAAATGGAACAAAGGTCGGGATCATTTGTGTCTTCATAAGTCACCTCCTCAGTTTGTGAATGTATTTTGTAGGAGTTTAAACTCCTTATCGTCCCCCATGTTTTAAGTAAATTTTAAATTATATTTGTTCATGTATATATTTATACATGATATTGGTGAAAAGTAAGAAATTTTCTAGTACTAGTTTTCACTACTAAACACATGGTAAGGCTTATATTTCTGTTAATGGATATGTATGATAGGTTATGTAACATCTCAGGCACTATTTATCCTTAGATACATGGTGTTAGGGTTTACATATAGTTTGGTATCAAAGTATGGTTTAGAGTCCAGTGGGGACATATGTCTCCATATACAACATGTCATAGATAGTATATATGTTATTAAATGATGTCCTTTTATGCGATAGGGCATCTTGGAGTCGGTGAGCATGGTGGTAGCCGTCTGGAGTCAGTGAGCAAGGCAGTGCAGAGCCAACCGATCCCTATTCTATAGAGGGCAATGTAATCATCCACATGAGTCACACATACTTTGTGCACCCCCAAACCCTAAACCAAAGAAAGAGAGAAGACATGATAAACTGCAAAAGTAAGGAGAAGTTGATTTTCTGGTACTACTGACCAAGTTGAGGCTAAGGCATGGTTAAAAGAACAAGGAGAACTTTAGATTCAAATGGATTGTGCACTAGATGAGAGGTATGACTATGTCCTATCATTACTACAGGGAAATGCATATGAGTGGTGAGAAGACGAGCCCAAGTAGTGATATGTTGCCTCCAATACTTACATTGGATGATTTCCTACGAGAATTTAAGGACAATTATATGCCGGAGGTTTACATTGATGAAAAGAGAAGAAAGTTTTAGAATTTAAACAGGGGAATATGAAAGTGGCAGAATATAAGTAAAGTTTAATCAACTGTCCCGATATGCACCATTCTTAGTCTCTACTCAGAGAGACAAATGCGGATGATTGAGGAAATGACTGAACTTGACCATAAGAAAGAAGTTGAACATAACTAATTTGAGAAGTTATTATGAGCTAAGATCTTCTACTATTAGAGCTGAGAAATTAAGGAAGGAAGATCAAGAGAAAAGAAACAATAGGCCAGGTGCATTTGTAGCTGAGCCTAGCCGAAAGTTTAGTAAGTATAAAGGAAATCCACCTGCAGCTCAGCCTAATGTTAGAGGTGGGTATTCGAGTTTGGAGGTAGAGCCCCAACAGCACCAACTTATCCCAAGAAGAAGCCAAAGGACTGCACGAGCCATAGAACAAGGATAATTATGTACACTGTGGTAGGCAACATATTGGAGAGTGTCGCAAGGTTACTAGTGCATGTTATAGATGTGGGTCATTGGGATCATTTGATTAGAGACTACACTGAGACACTTGGAGTTCTTGAAATGGGAAGAGGTAGGGTTGGTTTGAAATATCTGTGCAGAACACCAGAGTTAGTGATGTTGGATCAGTACCCCACAAAGGTAGAGGGAGGGGTAGAGACTGAAGCAGCTAGCTATAGTGATGTATGATCTGAGGGACAAAGTTCTGGTCAATAGGCTTAAGCTATGCTATCACTAGACAGGAGGCACGAGATGCAATAGAAGTTGTTAGTGGTAGATTATTTGTTTATGACCATGAGGCACATGCATTAATAGATCTAAGTTCTACACGCTCATTTATAACACTGAATCTAGCATCACAATTACATTATTAACGTACACCATTGGGTATAATGTAAAAGTGAGCACACCATTAGGAGATAATATGGAAGTCAATCAGGTATATCAAGATTGTGATATTTGTATAGGATAGAGTATACTAAAGGCAGATTTGATATTATTCTCTCTTTAAGAGTTTGATGTGATTTTAGGGATGGATTGCTTAGCAAGGCATATAGCTATTGTTAATTGTTATACCAAGGAAGTTGTATTTGAGTTGCTAGATCAACCTAGAGTGGTATTTTAAGGAGAAAGGCAGGCATTACCCTCATGTTTAATTTCTGCAGGTAGTGGTAATTAAGATGATTAAGAGGTGCTGTGAGGTATATTTAGCTCATGTTGTACTCAGGTTATAAACAAGACATTATAGGAGTACTTAGCTTATAAACAAGACATTATAGGATATTCCTATTGTGAATGAGTTTTCTGATGTATTTCCTAATGACTCACCAAGATTACAACCTGATAGGGAGACTGAGTTTACTATTGAGTTTATTCTAGGCACTGCCCCCATATCCATCTCTCCTTCTAGAATGGCCCATATTGAGTTAAAGGAATTGAAAACATAATTACTTGAGCTCTTAGATAAAGGATTTATAAGACCAATTGTGTCTTAGGGAGCACCAGTTCTGTTTATGAAAAAGAAAGATGGTATTATGAGGTATGTATTGATTATAGGCAGTTGAACAACTGACAATTAAAAATAAGTACCCACTGGCTAGGATTGACGATTTGTTAGATCAACTCCCAAGGAGCCCGAGTATTTTCAAAGTTAGATTTAAAATCAGGCTATTATCAATTGAAAATATTTGAAGCAGACATTCCCAAAACTGCATTTAGAACAAGGTATGGACACTATGAATTTTTAGTTATGTCATTTGGGTTAACCAATGCACCAGCAATATTTATGGCTTTAATGAATAAAGTGTAACCTTACCTAGATAGATTTTTTATTATGTTTATTGATGATATTTTGGGGTACTCTAAGGGAAAGGAAGGACATACTAAACATTTGAGGATAGTATTGCAAACCATGAGGGAGAAACAACTTTATGCTAAGTTCAGTAAATGTGAATTCTGGATGGATCATGTAGTTTTCTTGGGACATGTAGTATCAGGTCAAGGTATTCAAGTAGACCCAAAGAAGATTGAGGCAATAGTTAAATGGGAAGCACCTAAGACAGTTACTAAGGTTAGAAGTTTCTTGGGGCTTGCTAGTTACTATAGGAGATTTGTCGAAGGATTTTCACTTATTGTTGCCCCAATGACTAAATTACTTAGGAAGATTGTTGAATTTAAATGGACCAAAGCTTGTCAAAAGAGTTTTATGAACTAAAACATAAATTGACTTCAGCTCCAATCGTGATTATTCCTTCAGGTACATGAGGTTTTATAATTTATAATGATGCATCTTATCAGGCTTAGGATGTGTATTAATGCAACATCCCAATGTTATTACCTATGCATCTAGACAATTGAGGCTTATGAGGTAAACCACCCAGTACATGATTATAATTAGCAACAGTTGTATTTGCATTAAAGATCTAGCGCCATTACTTGTATGGAGAGATATTCCAAATATTAAAGATCATAAGAGCTTGAAATACATGCTTAGACAAAAAGAGTTGAATGTGGGAAAAAGGAGGTGGCTTGAACTTCTAAAAGACTATGATTGTACCATAGAATATCACCCTGGAAAAGCCAATGTGGTGGCTGATGCATTAAGTAGGAAATCCTATAGTAGTATTGCACACATTCAGACATCCATATTGCCTAATTTGGTTCATCTAAGGGCATTGAACATTGAACTTGTTATGGGACAAGAAGGAACACTTGTAGCAACTTTGAAAGTCAAACCAGTGCTACATGATAAAATCAAAGAGGCTCAGGACAAAGATCCTAAGCTAAATAGAAAAATTGAGAAGGTTAAGCAGAATCAAAGTACGGATTTCTAGCTATGTGATGGTACCTTGATGATGGGGCAAAGGATCTGTGTACCTGATGTAAGTGACCTAAGAAAGGAGATCCTTGAAGAAGCTCATAACTTGCCTTACGTTATGCATCCGGGAACCACCAAGGTGTACCACACATTGAGAACTCAATTTTGGTGGCCTAGGATGAAGAAAGATGTGGCTGAATTTGTCTCTAAGTGTCTTACATGTCAACAGATCTAAATTGAACACTAGGCACCTGCTAGTAAACTTCAACTATCAACAATACCTGTATGGAAATAGGAAAGAATCACTATCAATTTTGTCGTGGGTCTACTTAGAAGCTCAAAAGGAAATGATGCTCCATGGATTATAGTTGATAGATTAACTAAGTCAGCACATTTTCTACCTATTAGATTAGATAGTTCACTGGAAAAGTTAGCCCAAAGGTATATATAGATGATATTGTAAAACTTCATGATGTGCCAATATCGATTGTTTTTTTATAGAGATCTATCGTTCACTACTAGATTTTGGGTTATTTTATAGAATGCTTTGGGTACCAAATTGAATTTTACTACTGTATTTCATCCCTAAACGATGGATAATTTGAAAGAAACAACAGACTGTTGGGGAGATGTTAAGAGCTTGTATACTTGAATTTCAGGGATTATGGGATCAATACATTGCCCTAATTGAATTTGCTTATAATAATCAGTACCATAGTAGTATTGGCATGGCACCATATGAGGCATTATATGGTAGAAAGTGCAGAAGTTCCTTGTACTAGAATGAAGAAGGTGCTAGAATACTAGAGGGACCTGAGATAGTATAGGAAACTATGGATAAAGTTAAAACTATAAAAAGTAAGCTTAAAGTGGCCCAAGATAGACAAAAAAAGCTATGCATATCAACATAGATGGGAAATCAAATATCAGGTATGAGGGAAGGTTTTTCTCAAGTTTCACCATGGAAAGGGGTTATCAAGTTTGGTAAAAAGGGCAAACTAAGCCCTAGATTCATGGGCTCTTATGAGATCCTTGAAAGAATTGGCCCTTCAGCTTATAGATTGGCATTGCCTCTAAAATTAGCTCAAATCCATGATGTATTCCATATAAGCATGCTCAGAAGATATCGATCAGACCCATCACATGTGTTATAGACTCAGGATATTCAAGTGTCTGATAATTGAAGTTATGTTGAAGAACCAATTGCTATTATAGGATATCAAACTAAACAATTGAGAAATAAGGAGATACCATTGGTAAAATTTCTATGGAAAAACCATTCTGGAAAGGAAGCCACATGGGAAATAGAATAACATATGAGGCAAAATTACCCCTACTTATTCTCTGAATCAAGTAAAAATTTTGAGCACGAAATTTCTTAAGGGGGGAAGAATTGTAACATCCTGGACCTGAAACACCATATCATGATCATACATCTGTATTTATGAACATGACACATGTAACATAAATTTATAGATATACATGCATTTGCAAGTATTTGTGATCAATATTGGCAATGATATGCTGAAACATGATCATGCACATCAACATCCGATAAGAATGTGAATATGCAAATGCATGAATCTGAATAAGCTCTGAACTTGAAAAGCTTGACAGTCTGTCTTACACTCAGAAGGCGTATATATATATATATATGTGTGTGTGTGTGTGTGTGTGTGTTCTTTAAAGACTCTTAGTACACCTATATATGGTGTTTATGAATAAGTTAACTCAAGTGAGAATAGTGAGACTGTTATGGAGCATTATGTCTCTATTGATGATTAAGTTGATTAAGATTGCCTTAATATATTAGTAAGAGATTGGTAATCGCAAAATCATAAGTTGATGAAATTAGAAAATGATTATGGAGATTAATTACAAGAAGGTTAAATGTGCTCAAGTTACAGTAATGAGAAGCTAGCACGTGAAGCACCTCAATTAGAGTTTTAATTAAGTATTTAATGACTTGGTGTTAAATTATCTAAGATGTTTAATTAAGGTCTACACAAGATTAGTTAAGTATTAATAGCGGATTATGTATTTGATTGATATAAAAGAAAATTTACAATTACAAGTGTAGGTGAAAAAATGAGTAAAAGAGATTTTAAGGATTTAGGAAGGATTAGTAGTTATGTGACTTGCGCATGACCTATTAGCTTATAAGAACATTACTACTTAACAATAATCAAAGAAACAAAAGCAATAGAAAAGAAAGAGAGAGAGGCCGAAGCATAGGAAAGGAAAAAGAAGAAGAAGAAGAAAGCTTAAGGTGTTTAGGATTCAACTTGATTTTCAAAGGGTTTTTGTTGGAAATCATCTAAGATAACTTAATCTCTATTTAGTTTGTGTTATTTTCATGATTTGGAGAAGTTTGAGTCAGGGTTTCAAAGTAGAGATTTTCAAGGGGAGATTGATATTCAACTTGATTTTCAAAGGGTTTTTGTTGGAAATCGTCTAAGATAACTTAATCTCTATTTAGTTTGTGTTATTTTCATGATTTTGAGAAGTTGAGTTAGGGTTTCAAAGTAGAGATTTTCAAGGGGAGATTGATTTAAGGTGTTAATTAGTTAGTATTGATTGTATAAACCATGATTTAAGCTTTAATTTGATTGAATTGAGAAAATCTTACATAAGGCCCAAGATGGAGATTCTGCCAACTCGAAATGATCATGGAGATGATCATTTCGTTTTGAATTGATGAGTTTAATTAGTTGATTAAGCATTCTAATGATGTTATCAAGCGTTAGTTTAAAAAGAATGGTGTTAAAATTGAAATTACTACATTTATATGGTTATCAAAGTTTAAAGAGCTTAAGAAATATTCATTAAATGGTGAGATTATGGTGAATTTTAATAATGTTAATTGATGAGTAATTGATTGAATTGAGATTATAGAATTGTTTAATGATTATTGGAGGATACATGGAATTCTCCCGGATTCAAAAATACAAAGAGGAATAAAAATGTTAAGCATTTAAGTCATGCACACCAAATATTTGATTAAATGTCTAAATGAGTTTTAAGGTGCTTGCTTATCCATATAAGTAAAAGGATCATAGAAGAAGGTGAAGGAGGAGGCTCTTTTAGGCCTTAATACTATTGCACTATATACTATGAGTAAAAGCTTATGATGGTTATTTGTATGTGATGAATGTTTTGTTTGATATATCAGTTATGATATTTTTCCATACTTGATATTATGATCTGAAAAAGAAATGATTTGTCTGAAAAGAGGCAAGTAAGCAAAAGGTATGTGTTATTCCGAGGCCAACGAGCCTAATCTGTGAATACAATTTTGTCATATCTGCATCTGAGATAAAAGGAAGTTATGACTGTCATCATTAACTCGTGAATCTAGTCTATATCTGGAGCTGCATGCTCATAAATCTATTATATGGATCTGCATGCTCATAAATCTGTTATCTAGAGCTGCGTGCTCAAAATATCTAATTTGAATCCTAGCCAACTAAATCTAATATCTAACATATGTTATCTGATACTTGGGGCGAGTTTGGTTTGATAGATCATAACATAAATAACCTGACAATCTCTGCATTGTACTTCTGAAATATATCTCTGTAGCATCATATCTATGATGCCTTAAATGACTATTATTATCTAAGAATTGTTGATGCTGGGCATTGATGGCCCGAGGAGTTAGAATGTTTGGATTTTTGGGAGTGCACTATGTGCTTTATTTGAGATGTTCATGATATGCTATGTTATTTCAAATAATCATTTATGATGGTTTTTACTCCCTAGGTGGCATCTCATACAAAATGCTAACATTTTCCAAATTTTAGCACTAGGAGGCATTAGCAGTTAAAATTCTATTTATTCAGATTGACAGAAATGGAACAAAGGTCGGGATTAATTGTGTCTACATAAGTCACCTCTTTAGTTTGTAAATATATTTTCTAGGAGTTTAAACTCCTTATCGTCCACCATGTATTAACTAACTTTTAAACTATATTAGGTCATTTATATATTTATATATGACTATTTGTGAAAAGTAAGAAATTTTCTAATATTAGGTTTTACTGTTAAACAATGGTGCGACTTATATTTCTGTTAATGGATCTGCATAATATGTTATGTAGCATCTCAGCACTATTTATCCTTGGATACATGGTGTTAGGGTGTTACAGGTTTCATGTATACAGTTTCCTTCAAGTCGCCATGGAAAAAATGCATTTTTGACTTTCATTTGATTCAAGGGCTATCATTTTATGAATACAATGGCCAATAAAGTACATACAGTGGTCATCTTAGCAAATGGAGAAAAGGTTTCCTTATAGTCAATGCCATATTCATGAGTGTATCCCTGAGCCACTAATATGGCTTTATACCTATCAAAAGAACCATCAAGCTTATGTTTAACAATATATATCCATTTACTACCAACTAAAGATGCATCAGTAGGAGTTGGAACCAAGTCCAAAGTTTCATTTGCCTCGAGAGCCAAAATTTCCTCTTCCATAGCATTTTTCCAACATGCAATTTCTACTGCCTCTTTATAGGTTGAAGGTATGGGAATGGAGTCAAGATTACTAAGGTAAGCACGGGAAGGGTCATACCGTGTCAGAGGTTGGCTGAATTTGGAGCGAGTGGATCATCGTGGTTGAAGTGAAGAGGAAAAAGGTGGGTTTGGTGGTGACGGTGGAAGAGTAGGACCTTCAAAAAGATTATCAAGTTGAGGAATTGATGATGTATTAACACTTGTACCTGAAGAATTACACTATAAAAAAATCGACAAATTGCGACCGATTATTGCGACCGACTAAAATCGGTCTCAAATTTGCGAACGATTTGAGACCTATTTGCAAACAGTCGCAAATTGTAGCGCTAAAAATTCCCGCGAGTTTGTATTTCAGTTTGCGACCGATATATGACTGATTTGCAACCGATATACGAGTACGCTTTATTCCGTCGCAAAATTGGGTGCTTCAAAATAAGGAATAAAATCTGAGACCGATTTGCGACCGATTATTTGCGACCGAAGAATAAGGTTGCAAATCGATCGCAAATTTATTGCGAAGTAAAACAACGTCGCAGAGTTAAAAATTGCAACCGATTTTAATGAAATTTGCGACCGACCAGTCGGTCGCAAATTTTAGGGGCTTTAAACGCCAGACGCCCTCCTTCTTCTTCTTCTTCTTCTTCTTCTTCTTCTTCTTCTTCTTTTCTTCTTCTTCTTCTTTCTTCTTCTTTCTTTCTTCTCCTTCTCCTCTCCTCTCCTCCGTTCGCAGCGCCGCTCCAAGCCCCTCCTAATGCCGCTCCAGCCCCCTGACGCTGCCTACCTTCGCTCCATTGCACGTCCGGTCACATCCTCAATGCCGTTCGCGACCGCACGTCCGGTCACTCCTCAATGCCGTTCGCGACCGTTTGGACATTAGTTGAGGTAATTAGTTTTGCGATTTAATTTTTTTCGAATTTTTTTTTTGTTTGCGATTTATGTGTTATTATTATTATTATTATTATTATTATTATTATTATTACTACTGTTGTTATTATTATTATTACTGTTTATTATTATTATTATTATTATTATTATTATTATTGTTATTAAAATTGTTACTGTTATTATTATTATTATTATTATTATTATTATTATTATTATTATTATTATTATTATTATTATTATTATTATTATTATTATTATTATTATTATTAATATTGTTTGTTATTATTATTATTATTATTATTATTATTATTATTATTATTATTATTGTTGTTGTTATTAAATTGTTTGAAAAATCATATTGTTATTGTTACTATATTTAGTACATATGCATTGATTCTAGTTTACCCTTTTCTTTTCTAATGAATTGAAAAATAATAAAATAAATTAAATATGTTTTCGATTGAGTATGCACGTGACTAATAAATAAAATAAGTTTACAGTTGTAAAGTTTATTGTATATCAATTTTAATAATTTAATATGCGAATAATTAGAAAATATTTCAAAAATTTTATGCAAAGATGCAAGCATTCGGTTAATTCAGTTTAAACCAAACTAAATTAGTTAGTTTTACTACCCTCGACTCAGTCTATTCTTATATTTCATTCTTTTGTGCAGTAATTAATGTAATTTTTTGAGCAACATTTGTTTATAATTAATAATTTAAATGAAAATTTTAATACACTCTTATTTATTTGAGAAATTATATATAACTTTTTTAAATTTGTATTTAAAAAGAAGTTATTTTAATGCATTAAGTAAATTATAAGTGAAGATTATAAATTTAAATTATTTAATACCCAAGTGCCTTATAAGATTGACCATTTATCAAGATTAAGAATTGTATTAAATTCATAAATTAAAGTGACAATAGAAGCCCACAAGGGAATTAAAAAAAAAATTCCAATGGCTGTGATTGTAAAGAGTAGGTGTGAGAATGTTAGATGTGCTCAGTGCTTTAACCATTTTTAGGTACAAATAAAAAAGAAAATGAAAAAGTGATGTGCTTCATAAATGAGCTAGAATGAAATAGAACATTGTTTAGAAACATAGTTACAGATATCTATCAGAAGGGAAAAAAGACAAAAAATAACGAGTACAAATATTAAAAAAAAAAAAAAAACTAGTCCATTTTGTTATTATTCAAATGTTAAGCAAACAAAAAACTAGTACAAATATCCTTTTTTTTATATTATTGTCGTTATTATTCTTAAATATGTTTTTTTAAATGAATGATGAGTTTGGATTAAAGGCCTAGTAGTGGCCATTTTGCCTTTGGAGAATGTTGGTATGATATAGAAGTGTTTATTGAAGTGTCTTTGTATTTGAGATTTGATTGTGTTGTGCGGAAATGCTGCCGGAATTTTTTTCCAAAAAATTCAATATGTGGAATAGTACACTTACCTTTATATAAGTAGGTTTATATATATATATAACCTTTGTATTGAATAAATGAACTTAGTGATTTTACATTTATATATAGTTACCCTTATTATAGAAATAACATTAGTTAGTTAGAAGTGTTAATTGAACATTACATTGTGGCATGTTTTAAGGATGGTTTAGACTAATGGAATTACATATAATTTGCCCTTTATAAACACAGTGTTAATTAGGTAAAAAAAATGCGAAATAATCGAGATTGCATGTACTGGAGGTTCGAGGTCAATGGGATATTAAGACAAGAGTTCCTGCAAGGATTGGAGGCATTATACAGTTTGCAGTTGGTAATCCCAGTTTTACGGATGGTAATAAGTTGAGGTGTCCATGTAATCACAAGAAGTGTCGAAATGGAGCCTTCTTAGACATCGATACAGTGAAACTTCATTCATGCAAAAATGGGTTCGTGGAAAATTATTACGAATGGATACATCATGGTGAACCTCGAGTTGCCAGTGGGTCAGGCCACTCCATTCCGGTAAGTTTAGAAGGTCAGCCTTATCAATTTTTGTATGGTAAACAATGCAATGATATGGTAATCGATGCGAGTAGAGTAGAATGTCATTGGGATAATATGGAGGAATTGCCAAACGTAGCAGCACAACAATTGTTTGACATGCTAAGTGCAACTAACAGTGAACTGTGGCCTGGATGCAAGAATCATTCAGTTCTATCTGTTGTGGCACGATTACTACACATAGTAAAGGAAATGTTGCCTGAAGGCCATTCAATGGTTGATAATTTTTATCGGACAAAAAAATTAGTTCGGGGATTGGGACTACCCGTAGAAAAGATTGATTGTTGTCGTAATAATTATATGATATTCTGGGTGTTGACTCGGAATTTAGAGACTGCAAGTTTCGTAATCTTCCAAGATATCAATGGCGGGGTCAAGGGACTGGTAGAGTACAAAGAGAGAAGGCTTTCAAGAAGATGTATTATTTCCCTCTTGTTCCTCGCCTTCAAAGGTTATATGCATCTAAGGCGACAGCTGAACACATGACATGGCATGCTTTGCATGAATATGAGGATGGTATAATGACTCATCCGTCAGACTCTGAAGTGTGGAAAGATTTTGATAACATTCATTCTGTGTTTGCTGCTGATATGAGAAAAGTCAAATTGGGGCTTTGTACTGATGGGTTTCAGCCGTTTGGGCCAATCAGGACAATAATACTCATCATGGCCTGTCATTGTCAAACCATATAATCTACCACCGTCAATGTGTATGAAAGATGAATATATGTTTTTGTGTGTTATTGTTCCTGGCCCTACTACTCCGAAACATAAAATTGATGTGTTTCTGCAGCCTTTGAATGCCGAACTTAATTATTTATAGGAATATGGGGTTGAAACATTTGATATTTCGACCAATCAGAATTTCATAATGCGAGCTGCTTTACTTTGGACCATCAGTGATTTTCCAGCATTTAGAATGTTATCTGGGTGGAGTACGGCAGGCAAATTGGCTTGTCCTCATTGCATGGAAAACACTAATGCATTTACACTAAAGAATGGAGGTAAACAATGTTGGTTTGATTGTCATCGCAAATTCTTACTAGAATCTCACCCTTGGAGGAGAAATCGACAATGCTTTAGAAAGAACACGACTATTGTTGAACCCCTTCGCTTGTGAAGTCTGGAGCTGAAATATTACAAGAAATTGAAGATCTGGGGCTTATGAAAGTTACAGAGTTAGGTGCTGATGAGGTAAATGCAAGAATTGGGAGGAATAGCGGGTGGAAAAAGCGAAGCATCTTCTGGGATTTGCCATACTGGAGTTCACTTCTTATCCGTTATGACCTTGATGTGATGCACATAGAAAAAAATGTGTTTGGAAATCTATTCAACACTGTCATGAACATTGAAGGGAAAACCAAGGATAATGCAAAAACGAGAGCAGACATGAAGGAAATTTGTCGTCGACCAGAACTCGAGCAATCTGTACTTACTAGTAAGTTTCCAAAGGCATGTTATTGTTTAGATAAACCCCAAAGGCAATTATTGTGTGAATGGGTACGATCATTAAGGTTTCCAGATGGATACTGTTCAAATATGGGTAGATGTGTGGACATGAGGAAGTACAGATTGTTTGGCATGAAAAGCCATGATGTCATGTTTTCATGCAAAGATTGATCCCTGTGGCATTCCGGGAATTATTACCAGGAAAAATTTGGAAGCAATGAAAGAATTGAGTCTCTTTTCAAGGAATTGACGATGACTGTTATCCGATGCGATGATATGGACCAATTAGCGCGAGAAATCCCAGTAGTGATGTGTAAATAGGAGCGAATTTTTCCACCCGGCTTCTTTGATTCTATGGAACATCTGCCGGTTCATTTACCCTATGAATGTCGTGTTGCAGGACCGGTACAATATCGATGGATGTATCCATTTGAGAGGTCAATCATTAACATCCCATTCTAATCATTACATCATTTATTTGAACTCATACTTACATCACTACAAAAAAAAAACGCACAATTGCGACCGATTTTTGCGACCGACTTAATTTGGTCGCCATTTTGCTACCGCTTTGCGACTTATAAGCCATCGGTCGCAAATTTTGGGGCTGAAAATTCACGCGAGAATGGTTAATGATTTGCGACCTGTGTACTACGGATTTGCGACCGATTTTGCGACCGATGTGTGACTAAGTGTTCTTCTGTTGTAAAATTTCGCGCGTCAAAAATGGGGCAAAGTTCTGAGACCGATTGGAGACTACATTGCGATCGATTTTTTGCGACCGATATATTTAGTCGCAAATCGGTCGCAAATTTTGAGCCTAGTCAAACAACGTCGGCTCATTAAAAATTGCGACCGATAGTTATAAAATTTGCGACCGATGTGTCGGTCGCAAAATTTAGGGCTGTAAGCGTCGGGCCCTCTCTTTTTTCTTTCTTCTTCTTTCTCTCTTCTCCTTCTCCTCTCCTGTCTTCCGTCCGCAGCACCGTTCCGGCCCCTCCTGACACCGTTCCAGCCCGCCTGACGCCGCCAACCCTGCTCGCTTTGCACTCCGGTCAGCCTGTTGCGAAACAATCTGAGGTTAGTTTTATTTTGCGATTAATTTTTCCAATTTTTTTTTCGATTTTATTTGTTTTTATTGTATTAAGTTATGGTTGATTTTGTATATAGAGTTGCGATTAGAATTTTTTAGGGTATTATTATTATTATTATTATTATTATTATTATTATTATTATTATTATTTGTATTATTGTTGTTGTTATTATGACTAATATTATTAATATTATTATTATTATTATTATATTATTATTAGTATTATTATTATTATTAATTTATTACTACTGTCTTATAATTAGAATTAGTATTATTATTATTAGTATTATTAGTATTATTGTTGTTTGTTATTATTATTAGTATAATGTTATTGATTATTATATTTATTATTATTGTGATTGTTATTAATTATTACTTATTATTAGTATATTGTTATTGTTATTGTTGTTGTATTATTATTATTATTATTGTTGTTGTTGTTGTTGTTGTTGTTGAGTTGTTGTTGTTGTTGTTGTTGTTGGTGTGTTGTTGTTGGTTGATGTTGTTGATATTATTAGTATTATTGTTATTGTCTTTGTTGTTGTTCTTCTTCTGCTTCGTCTTCTTCTTCTTCGATCTCTTGTTGTGTGTCTTCTCTTCTTACTTCCTTCGCTGTTCTTCTTTCTTCTTCTGTGCTTGTTCTTCTTCTTCTTCTTCTTCGTCTTCTTGTTCTTGGTTCTTGTTGGTTGTTTTATTCTTCCTTCGTCTTCTTGTTCCTGTTGTTGTTGTTATTATTATTATTATTGTGAATGTACTTGTTATTATTATATTAGTATTATTGTTAATGTTGTTGTTATTATTTTTTTATTTTAATTTAACAGATATATATGCAACTTAAATAAATTAAAAATAGAGAGTTTCAGTCAACAAAAAGCCGTAATTATATTGTATTACATATTTTATTTAAAAAAACGAAAAAAAATTTAAAAATTGTTGCTATATATAAAATTAATAACCCTTAATATCCAAGCAAATAGATAAATATCATTTTAATCATACAAATTTGGACTAAATTGAATCGAATAAAATAGAACGCGCCATTATATTTAGGAAGAACGACATTTGGAGATACATTCGAGTGATATCGAGCGATAAAAATTTTAATTTTCAAATGACATTAATTTCTGCAATTTTACCGATGGATGATAATGAAATTTAGCAACAAAATTGAATGTGATTAGTGAGAACGCCAAATTTTTTTGATTATTCAATCTCTATTTTTATTTATCTTTTCTAAAAAAACATTTTATTCATTAAAAAATTGCATTTTCTTTTTGCTTTAAAGTTCTATTTTATTAATATAAAATCTAGTAATCAATACATATAAAACTATTGTAAATATATAGTAGAATGATTTTTACAGTTGTTATTAGGAGAGAAAAACAATATTTTAAAGGTTCTAAATATATTGTGGTTGATTTATTATATATATTTTTTGTTAGGACTTTTAATGAAAAATGTGAAATTAACATTTAGTAGTTTTTCTTATTTCAACATTTATTACTAAAAAAATTGTTGAATGTATAAAAAAATAAACTCATTTTATCCATCAAAATTTCTCAAATCTAATAAGTGATCTAATTTTTAATAACTTATAAAATACCTTTTACAAATTCATCAAAAGTTTAAAATTGAACCGAAATAATTAAATTATTAAAAAAATTTAATCAAACTTTGATAGCTACTTTAGTAGACCATTTCAAAGTCTGCAACCACTTCGGAAAAGTTTCAAAGTTTCAAAGCAAGTGTCATTTCAAATATACAGAATATAAATATTATGGGATTGAAAAATGAAAGCAATTTTCTTTTTATTATATAATATTTTACATTTTATTCAAGTTAATCGAAAAAGAAATATAAAAGAAATATGCAAATGCGATGTGTACTTAAAGAGTTTTCAGTTTTCAATATATGCTCCAAACTACAAAAACTAATTGTAAATATCTTAAGATCAGCGTATACGTAGTTGATGCATAAAAACTAACTCTGTGAAAGTACTAAACAAAAATAATAACAAGTACAAAAACTAATTGCTCCAATTTTTTTTTTTTTTGAAGAATAATTGGAATGTATATAAATAATTTTTTGTGTGTTTAGGTTATTACATGTTCTTAATTATTGGCAACTCTTTCTTGAGAAGTTTTGGCTGTGTTTTTCTTTATTTTATATTATTGTCGTTATTTTTCTTAAATATGTTTTGACTTAAATGAATGATGAGTTTGGATTGGAGGCCTAGTAGTGGCCATATTGCCTTTGGAGAATGTTGGTATGATATAAAAGTGTTTATTGATTTGTTTTTGTATTTGAGATTTGATTGTGTTGTGCCGAAATGCTGCCGAATTTTTTTCCCAAAAATTCAATATGTAGAATAGTACACTTACCTTTATTATAGTAGTCTTTGTATTCATAAATGAACTTAGTGATTTTACATTTATATATAGTTACCCTTATTATAGAAATAACCTTAGTTACTTATAAGTGTTGTAAATTGAACATTACATTAGGTGCATGTTTTAAGGATGGTTTAGACTAATGCAATTACATTGACACGGCCCTTTATAAACACATTATTAATTAGGTAAAAAAAATGCAAAATAATCGAAATTGGATGTACTGGAGGTTCAGGTCAATGGGATATTAAGACAAGAGTTCCTGCAAGGATTGGAGGCGTTTATACAGTTTGCAGTTGGTAATCCCAGTTTTATGGATGGTAATAAGTTGAGGTGTCCATGTAATCACAAGAAGTGTCGAAATCGAGCCTTCTTAGACATCGATACAGTGAAACTTCATTTGTGCAAACATGGGTTCGTGGAAAATTATTACGAATGGATACATCATGGTGAAGCTCGAGTTGCCAGTGGGTCAGGCCACTCCATTCTGGTAAGTTTAGAAGTTCAGCCTTATCAATTTCTGTATGGTAATCAATGCAATGATATGGTAATCGATGCGAGTAGAGTACAATGTGAATGAGATAATATGGAGGAATCGCCAAACGTAGCAGCACAACAATTGTTTGACATGCTAAGTGCAGCTAACAGTGAACTGTGGCCTGGATGCAAGAATCATTCAGTTCTGTCTGTTGTTGCAACGATTACTACACATGAAAGCGGAGCACCATTTTTAGAAAGGTGTTACGATGATTTTGTGCAGTTAGCAAAAAGAAATGTTGCCTGAAGGCCATTCAATGGTTGATAATTTTTATCGGACAAAAAAAATTAGTTTAGGGGGTTGGGACTACCGGTAGAAAAGATTGATTGCTGTCGTAATAATTGTATGATATTCTGGGGTGTGTGACTCGAGATTCAGAGAATGCAAGTTTTGTAATCTTCCAAGATATCAACGGCGGGGTCAGAGACTAGTAGAGAACAAAAAGAGAAGGCTTTCAAGAAGATGTATTATTTCCTCTTATTCCTCGCCTTCAAAGGTTATATGCATCTAAGGCGACAGCTGAACCATGACATGGCATGCTTTGCATGAATATGAGGATGGTATAATGACTCATCCGTCAGACTCTAGAAGCGTGGAAACATTTTGATAACAGTCATCCTGTGTTTGCTGCTGATATTAGAAACGTGGAGATTGGGGGCTTTGTACTGATGGGTTTCAGCGTTGGCCAATCAGGACAGCAATATTCATCATGGCCTGTCATTGTGACACCGTATAATCTACCACCGTCAATGTGTATGAAGATGAATATATGTTTTTGTGTGTTATTGTTCCTGGGCCTACTAATCCAAAATAGAAAATTGATGTGTTTCTGCAGCCTTTGATTGCTGAACTTAATTATTTATGGGAATATGGGGTTGAAACATTCGATGTTTCGACCAATCAGAATTTCATAATGCGAGCTGCTTTGCTTTGGACCATCAGTGATTTTCCAGCTTTGGAGATGTTATCTGGGTGGAGTACGGCTGGCAAATTGGCTTGTCCTCACTGCATGGAAAACACTAATGCATTTACACTAAAGAATGGAGGTAAACAATGTTGGTTTGATTGTCATCGCAAATTCTTACCAGAATCTCACCCTTGGAGGAGAAATCGACAATGCTTTAGAAAGAACACGACTATTGTTGAACCCCCTCCACCTGTGAAGTCTGGAGCACAAATATTACAAGAAATTGAAGATCTGGGGCTTATGAAAGTTACAGAGTTAGGTGCAGATGAGGTAAATACAAGAATTGGCAGGAATAGCGGGTGGAAAAAGCGAAGCATCTTCTGGGATTTGCCATACTGGAGTTCACTTCTTATCGTCATAACCTTGATGTCATGCACATAGAAAAAAATGTGTTTGAAAATCTGTTCAACACTGTCATGAACATTGAAGGGAAAACCAAGGATAATGCAAAAGCGAGAGCAGACATGAAGGAAATTTGTCGTCGACCAGAACTCGAGCAATCTGTACTTACTGGTAAGTTTCCGAAGGCATGTTATTTAGATAAACCCCAAAGGCAATTATTGTGCGAATGGTTACGATCATTAAGGTTTCCAGATGGCTACTGTTCAAATATGGGTAGATGTGTGGACATGAGGAAGTACAGATTGTTTGGCATGAAAAGCCATGACTGCCATGTTTTCATGCAAAGATTGATCCCTGTGGCATTCCGGGAATTATTACCAGGAAAAATTTGGGAAGCAATGACAGAATTGAGTCTCTTTTTCAAGGAATTGACGATGACTGTTATCCGATGCGATGATATGGACCAATTAGCGCGAGAAATCCCAGTAGTGATGTGCAAGTTGGAGCGAATTTTTCCACCCGGCTTCTTTGATTCTATGGAACATCTGCCGGTTCATTTGCCCTATGAATGTCGTTTAGCAGGACCGGTACAATATCGATGGATGTATCCATTTGAGAGGTGATTCACTAACATCTCATTCTAATGATTACATCATTTTTTTTACTTATACTTACATATTGGCATTGTACAATCACAGAACCTACAGAAAATTAAAAAGAATGTGCGCAATAAGGCAAAGGTCGAGGGATCCATTTGCAATGCATATTTGGTGGAAGAAGCTTCAACATTCTGTTCACACTACTTTGACCAAATGTTTTCACCAAGCATCGGAGAGTGCCACGTAACGATGACGGAGGAGATCGCGTTCAATCTGAGTTTGAAGGAAATCTAAAAATTTTCACCTACCCTGGGCGTACGATTGGTAAATCAAAAAAAAGACGATTGACTGATGCAGAGATACAAGCGGCTCAAACCTATATTTTATTGAATTGCGAAGAGATCACACCATATGTACAGTAAGTATAAATAATGTAAACATTCAAAACTTGACGTGGGCCGTTGTTAAATCGTACTTATGCTAATATGGTTCGTTGATAAATAGGAATATATCAATCTTCTGCGGCTTCAAAATCTCAATTTGACTGATACTGCAGTTGATGCAAAGCTGGACACGGAATTTGCAGAATGGTTCAAATATTATGTAAGTTACTTTCAATGTACACAACACGGAATGTACATTTATTAAATCTGACTCATGTCATTACTATTTCCCATAGGCTCGAAGCTCGGAAAGCGATATTCGTAACAGATTTATTACGGATCTGGCAAAGGGGCCATTACCGGTTGCTAATGCCTACTCTGGCTACTTTGTAAACGGTTACAAGTTTCACACTGAGGGTTATGGGAGAAGCAGAAAGACAATGAACAGCGGTGTGTGCATAAAGGGATCAAACTACAGTGACGTGTCAAACGATTTTTATGGGAAATTGGTTGAGGTTTTGGAGTTAGAATATCCAGGCCTACCAATGAAGTGCACAATCTTATTCAAATGTGAATGGTTTGATCCTACGCCAAACATTGGCACGAAGGTTCATCCTAAGTATAATCTGGTTGATATTAATCAAAGAAGAAGATATACAAAGTATGAACCTTTTATTTTGGCAATGCAAGCTGCACAGGTGTACTATGTCCCATATCCATCGTTTAAACGAGATAGATGCGATTGGATGGCAGTGTGTAAAATCAAGGCTAGATCAGTTGTTCATGCACTTGAAACGAAACAATCTTCTTCACTCGCAGTATCGGAGGCATTTCAAGAAGTTAGGGTTGAAACGCAACCGATGCAAGTTGTTGAAGATTTAACAGACACTACAAAAAAAACTTCAAATTGCGACCGATTTTTGCGACCGACAAAAGTCGGTCGCAATATGGATACCAATTTGCGACTGATTGGTAAACAGTCGCAGATTTTAGCGCGGAAAACTCGCGGGATTGCCTTTCAGTTTGCGACTGAATTACTGCGGATTTGCGACCGATTTTGCGACCGCTTTGCGACCAACTTTGTTTCTGTCGCAAAAATGGGCGCGTCAAAAAAAGGGACACAATCTGAGACCGAAATGAGATAAAATTGCGACCGATTTTTTGCGACCGCATATTTCAGTCGCAGATCGGTCGCAATTTTGGTGCATATTAAAACGACGTCGGACAATTAAAATTTGCGACCGATTTAAATGACATTTGCGACCGATTGTCGGTCGCAAATATTAGGGCTTTAAACGCGCCCTCTTCTTTTCCTTTTTTCTTCTTTCTCTCTTCTCCTTCTCCTCTCCTCTCTTCTCCTCCGTCCGCAGCGCCTCCAGCCCTCCTGAAACGCTCCAGCCACTGTGACGCCGCCACCGACACTCCAGTCACTCCTCTACGGCGTTCGCCACCGTTTGGACAGCATTTGAGGTAAGCCGGTGACCATTTTATTTTTTTCCAATTTTTTTTTTTTTGCGATTTTTGTTTTTTTTCAATTTATTATTATTGTTACTGTTATTACTGTTAATATTATTAATATTGTTAATATTGTTAATGTTGTTACTGTTATTATTTTTTTCGAAATTTTTTTTTTCGATTTTTGTGTTTTTTTTCAATTTATTATTATTGTTACTGTTATTATTGTTAATATTATTAATATTGTTAATATTGTTAATGTTGTTACTGTTATTATTTTTCAATTTATTATTATTGTTAATATTATTATTTCGATTTATTATTATTGTTACTGTGACTGTTTATTATAATTAATAACATTAATCAAATAATGGATTTATAATAATAAGATTAACTAATAAAATAAAATTAATTTCATTTCATTAAGATTAATTGCATTATCATTAAATCTTTATATATGTCCTGTAATTATAAAAAAATTAATAAGGATTTGAATTGAATATATGAGAATTTCAAAATGAAAAAAAAAAATAATTATGTCAGTTGAATTAAAATAATTTAATTACAATAATAAATATTTCAATTTATTTGGCAGAAAAATGATCATATTTAAGTAATGATCATATAATATCATCTTTTGTTATTTAATGAAAACATATAAGTAAATTATTTAAATTAAAAAATACAAATTTAAATCGGCATTCATTTAAATTTATTAAAAATATATATAATTATATCAATAATTATACATGAATAATTTATCTATGAAATTAGAATAAACCATCAATAATAGAGGGATGGAGTTGGTAAAAAATCATACGTACAAAGATTCCAAATAACATTAAAAAAGAATTCTTTAAAATATTTAAATAAAATTAATTAATTATAGAAATATAAAATTATAGTAATAAACAAACAACAAAAGATTCCCAAACGTAATTGGTTACCTGGATGAGGAAAGTATTGATTTTTGGGGGATTCTATTAGCATATTTACATCAATATGATAAATATTTTTTATTATTAATTTTTAATAATTGTTAAATTATGAAATAATGTGGCACCAACTCTTATTTAATAATTATGTCACTTTCAGAAATTATTTCGCAAGTCTAACCATCTTACGTCAAATATAAGATAAAAATACGTTGAACACAACAA
The DNA here is from genome assembly GCF_041381405.1 of Jatropha curcas. Lineage (NCBI taxonomy): Eukaryota > Viridiplantae > Streptophyta > Magnoliopsida > Malpighiales > Euphorbiaceae > Jatropha > Jatropha curcas. The sequence goes on from NW_028322354.1 coordinate 40,773, forward strand.
ATATATATAATTTATTTGTCATTCTCAATAATAAACTTACTTGTCATTGTTGTTACAGTTGCATTGACAAAAGTGGTGTTTTGTTAATTTATTTTTTAATAATTTCCACCGTTTCTAATGGATAACGACAACTTGTTTGAAAATGCTTTCATTATATTTCAATTAAAATATTTTATAAAATAATTTTAACATTATAAGTTAAATAAAAAAAGAAAAAGTTAAACGGCTAGTTAACAAGAAAAGATAGAGGTGGGCTCATTGGGGCCCAATTTAATAAGGCGATGGTTTAAAGGGCCCAAAGAATTATGGGCTTTTATAAATACGCGTTGTTTAGTTATAGTAATTATCAACATGTACTTGCTCCACTACTGCCTAAGTTAAAATTAAAAAGAAACCCTCACTAGAATTGAATTTTGCGTTTTAGGTTAATTGAAATTGAATTTGAATCAGGGTTGTGATAATTGTAATGAGTGCTGTAGTTTTTTATCCTAACGTGCAACTTTGTTGTGATAATTGTTGTTTGAGCAAGTCCTGTTAATGATGAGTTTGGATTGGAGGCCTAGTAGTGGCCATTTTGCCTTTGGAGAATGTTGATATGTTATAGAAGTGTTTATTGAAGTGTCTTTCTATTTGAGATTTGATAGTGTTGTGCCGAAATGCTGCCGAATTTTTTTCAATAAATTCAATATGTAGAATAGTACACTTACCTTTATATATTATATATATATATATATATATAATAACCTTTGTATTGAATAAATGAACTTAGTTATTTTACATTTATCTATAGTTCCCCCTTATTATAGAAATAACCTTAGTTAGTTATAAGTGTAACTTGAACATTACATTAGTGGCATGTTTTAAGGCTAGATAGACTAATGCAATTACATATAATTTACCCTTGATAAACACATTGTTAATTAGGTAACAAAAATGCAAAATAATCGAGATTGGATGTACTGGAGGTTCGAGGTCAATGGGATATTAAGACAAGAGTTCCTGCACGGATTGGAGGCGTTTATACAGTTTGCAGTTGGTAATCCCAGTTTTATGGATGGGAATAAGTTGAGGTGTCCATGTAATCACAAGAAGTGTCGAAATCGAGCCTTCTTAGACATCGATACAGTGAAACTTCATTTGTGCAAAAATGGGTTCGTGGAAAATTATTACGAATGGATACATCATGGTGAAGCTCGAGTTGCCAGTGGGTCAGGCCACTCCATTCCGGTAAGTTTAGAAGTTCAGCCTTATCAATTTCTGTATGGTAATCAATGCAATGATATGGTAATCGATGCGAGTAGAGTACAATTGATTGGGATAATATGGAGGAATCGCCAAATGTAGCAGCACAACAATTGTTTGACATGCTAAGTGCAGCTAACATTGAACTGTGGCCTGGATGCAAGAATCATTCAGTTCTGTCTGTTGTTGCACGATTACTACACATGAAAGCAGAGCACCATTTTTCAGAAAGGTGTTACGATGATTTTGTTCAGTTAGCAAAAGAAATGTTGCCTGAAGGCCATTCAATGGTTGATAATTTTTATCAGACAAAAAAATTAGTTCGGGGATTGGGACTACCGGTAGAAAAGATTGATTGCTGCCGTAATAATTGTATGATATTCTGGGGTGTTGACTCGGAATTCAGAGAATGCAAGTTTTGTAATCTTCCAAGATATCAACGGCGCGGTCAAGGGACTGGTAGAGTACAAAGGGAGAAGGCTTTCAAGAAGATGTATTATTTCCCTCTTGTTCCTCGCCTTCAAAGGTTATATGCATCAAAGGCGACAGCTGAACACATGACATGGCATGCTTTGCATGAATATGAGGATGGTATAATGACTCATCCGTCAGACTCTGAAGCGTGGAAACATTTTGATAACATTCATCCTCTGTTTGCTGCTGAAATAAGAAACGTGAGATTGGGGCTTTGTACTGATGGGTTTCAGCCGTTTGGCCAATCAGGACAACAATATTCATCATGGCCTATCATTGTCACACCATATAATCTACCACCGACAATGTGTATGAAAGATGAATATATGTTTTTGTGTGTTATTGTTCCTGGGCCTACTAATCCAAAACATAAAATTGATGTGTTTCTGCAGCCTTTGATGGCCGAACTTAATTATTTATGGGAATATGGGGTTCAAACATTCGATATTTCGACCAATCAGAATTTCATAATGCGAGCTGCTTTGCTTTGGACCATCAGTGATTTTCCAGCATTTGGAATGTTATCTGGGTGGAGTACGCTGGCAAATTGGCTTGTCCTCATTGCATGGAAAACACTAATGCATTTACACTAAAGAATGGAGGTAAACAATGTTGGTTTGATTGTCATCGCAAATTCTTACCAGAATCTCACCCTTGGAGGAGAAATCGACAATGCTTTAGAAAGAACACGACTATTGTTGAACCCCCTCCACCTGTGAAGTCTGGAGCAGAAATATTACAAGAAATTGAAGATTGGGGCTTATGAAAGTTAGAGTTGGGTGCAGATGAGGTAAATAAATAATTGGCAGGAATAGCGGGTGGAAAAAGCGAAGCATCTTCTGGGATTTGCCATACTGGAGTTCACTTCTTATTCGTCATAACCTTGATGTCATGCACATAGAAAAAAATGTGTTTGAAAATCTGTTCAACACTGTCATGAACATTGAAGGGAAAACCAAGGATAATGCAAAAGCAAGAGCGGACATGAAGGAAATTTGTCGTCGACCAGAACTCGAGCAACTGTACTTACTGGTAAGTTTCCGAAGGCATGTTATTGTTTAGATAAACCCCAAAGGCAATTATTGTGCGAATGGTTACGATCATTAAGGTTTCCAGATGGCTACTGTTCAAATATGGGTAGATGTGTGGACATGAGGAAGTACAGATTGTTTGGCATGAAAAGCCATGACTGCCATGTTTTCATGCAAAGATTGATTCCTGTGGCATTCCGGAATTATTACCAGGAAAAATTTGGGAAGCAATGACATTGAGTCTTTTTCAAGGAATTGACGATGACTGTTATCCGATGCGATGATATGGACCAATTAGCGCGAGAAATCCCAATTGTGATGTGCAAGTTGGAGCGAATTTTTCCACCCGGCTTCTTTGATTCTATGGAACATCTGCCGGTTCATTTGCCCTATGAATGTCGTTTAGCAGGACCGGTACAATATCGATGGATGTATCCATTTGAGAGGTGATTCACTAACATCTCATTCTAATGATTACATCATTTATTTGAACTTATACTTACATATTGGCATTGTACAATCACAGACACCTGCAGAAAATTAAAAAGAATGTGCGCAATAAGGCAAAGGTCGAGGGATCCATTTGCAATGCATATTTGGTTGAAGAAGCTTCCACATTCTGTTCGCACTACTTTGACCAACATGTTTTCACCAAGCATCGGAGAGTGCCACGTAACGATGACGGAGGAGATCGCGTTCAATCTGAGTTTGAAGGAAATCTAAAAATTTTCACCTACCCTGGGCGTACGATTGGTAAATCAAAAAAAGACGATTGACTGATGCAGAGATACAAGCGGCTCAAACCTATATTTTATTGAATTGCGAAGAGATCACACCATATGTACAGTAAGTATAAATAATGTAAACATTCTAACTTGATGTTGGCCGTTGTTAAAGTATACTTATGCTAATATGGTTCGTTCATAAATAGGGAATATATCAATCTTCTGCGGCTTCAAAATCTCAATTTGACTGATACTGCAGTTGATGCAAAGCTGGACACGGAATTTGCAGAATGGTTCAAATATTATGTAAGTTACTTTCAATGTACACAACACGGAATGTACATTTATTAAATTGACTCATGTCATTACTATTTCCCATAGGCTCGAAGCTCGGGAAGCGATATTCGTAACAGATTTATTACGGATCTGGCAAAGGGGCCATTACCGGTTGCTAATGCCTACTCTGGCTACTTTGTAAACGGTTACAAGTTTCACACTGAGGGTTATGGGAGAAGCAGAAAGACAATGAACAGCGGTGTGTGCATAAAGGGATCAAACTACAGTGACGTGTCAAACGATTTTTATGGGAAATTGGTTGAGGTTTTGGAGTTAGAATATCCAGGCCTACCAATGAAGTGCACAATCTTATTCAAATGTGAATGGTTTGATCCTACGCCAAACATTGGCACGAAGGTTCATCCTAAGTATAATCTGGTTGATATTAATCAAAGAAGAAGATATACAAAGTATGAACCGTTTGTTTTGGCAATGCAAGCTGCACAAGTGTACTATGTCCCATATCCATCGTTTAAACGAGATAGATGCGATTGGATGGCAGTGTGTAAAATCAAGGCTAGATCAGTTGTTCATGCACTTGAAACGAAACATCTTCTTCACTCGCAGTATCGGAGGCATTTCAAGAAGTTAGGGTTGAAACGCAACCGATGCAAGTTGTTGAAGATTTAACAGATAGGTTGGATGATGAAAGCCGATCTTATGTTGAAATAGGAGCATCAGATGATGAAGAGGAAGAAGATCAAATCATCATGGGTACCTCAGAAGACGAATATGAAGAAGAGGAAGCTGATGAAGAGGAGGAGGAAGCAGATGATATTGAAGACACTTAAAACTTAGAGCAATTTTACTGTTAGAAATTGATAAATGTATATGCAATTAATATTATTAATGAAGAATTTCAATGGTATTCACTTTGTTTACTCGTATTTACCACATGTTCTACAATTCATATAATTGTATAAATTCATTTTATCTAGGTTCTGATATCTGCAGTACAGATGGCTAGAGGCAGAGCGTTTGATTCTGACGCGTCCGGCAGTGGTTCGCGTGGAGGTCGTGTACCTGGACGCAGTGCCCGTGGACGAGTAGGGTCGATCCCTCGTCCTTCGTCAGGTACGTCTGGGGCTTCGTCATCTGCTCAGCGACCGGTACTGCCGCCATCACATCCTTCTTCAGGTACGTCTGGGGCTTCATCCTCTGCTCAGCGTCCAGTACTGCCGCCATCACAGCCTTCTGCTCCTTCCTCTTCTGCTCCTTCCTCTTCTACCCCCGTTTCTGGACCATTACAGACTCCAGCAGCTGCACAGTCACCCACTGTGCAAGGTAATCATAAATGTCATAACTGTCATTTTAATTATATATTAATTATCTAGAAATATAACATTTGTCATTTTTGCAGCTTCATCAGATCCACGTATCACCCTCAGTTTGGTAGCGGGACAGTAAGTACTTATTCAGATTTTCTGTAGGCATATTTTGTAATTATATTTTGTACTTGTTCATCTGTGATGCTTTCGTGTAATTATATTTCACTTCTGTTTTTTTTTTTCAGCATATATCCATCTTCTCGAGCAGCGAGGCAAATTTTGAAGATAATCAAGCTACAGCTGCATAAAGAAGGATACACATGGGATGCCGTACCACAAGAGGCGAGAGACTTTTATTGGGAGGAGTTCCAGGTACTCTTTGGTTTAAGTTATATCATCATTCAATGTTTACAATTCAAGATAAATCCTTAGTGTTTAAACGCTATATTTCATTTTTTTGCAGAAACATTTCATATGGGACGAGGCCATTACAGCTATGTTGAAAGTAGCCTGGGAGAAGATATGCGCCGATCGATACGCTGACTTCACGTATAGGATGAGAAAAAGCGGTAAGAAGCAGCAGTGCGTGTCTCAGGAGATATGGGAGAGCTGGCAAAAGGCTTGGGAGGATCCTGCATTCAAGAGAAAGCGGGAGATATTTGCACAAAACAGGCGCAGTGAGACTGGCGGTGATGGAGCAGGACCTTCGCGACACACAGGCGGATCTATATCTGCTATAGAGACAGCTCGATTATTAGTAAGTGACCTAGTCCATTTACAATACACTGATGTTTAATGAAAGTACATTATATATATTAATATATCATGAATAAAAATTTATTACAGGCTAAAGAATTAGGTCGTGAGCCCACACCGATGGAGGTGTTTACATACACTCACACGAAGGACCACGATCGTAATACCTTTGTCGACAGACGTGCGCTGAGCGTCAATGTAAGTAACAATGAATAATATTTACATTTACCCTCTAATCATTGCGAAGATGTACAAAGTTCAATATAATAAAGCTTGCAATTGCATTGATTAATTAATTTTTTATTTTCAGGAGAACTATACTACAGCTCGGGAGCGTATTGTTACTTCTCAGACCGATGAATCCGAAGCTGAGTCAAGAATTGACGAGGTAGCGCTTTATCTCGAGGCTGTAGGGGGCGAGAAGAAGAGGAAGGTATACGGCATCGGGTCTCAGGCATCACAGTTTTACACTGGCTCAGCAGCTCACGCTTCTACAGCCAGCGCAGCACCGCAGCCGGAGCACACTGGCTCACACTATGATGATGATATACGGGCTCAGCTTGCTGATCAGCAGAGACAGATTGCAGAGCTTAGAGCGCATGCTGCGGCTGTCCGGGAGGACCGTGCTGGTACTTCTTCCTCTGATCCTGCGCCTGCTACAGACCGACATGTTTCGACGTCTCAGCAGCACCACTATCGGCTCCTGATCCCGATGCTGCAGGCGATACCTTGCTCACCCCTCCTGGCGCTACATCACATCCAGCAGGTACTCCTCCCGGCGGTCCGACATCGGATCCTGCAGATGAGCAGCAGCATATATAGATTTGATTTCCGACCTTTTTTTTTTCATTTGTATTTTCATTTTTAATTTGTTCAGAACAATAAAAATTACATTTTTATACTATTCTTGAATTGCGTGTGTATATATGCATTTATGTCAACTTTCACAGGTGTAGAAAAATTTTGGTTTCAAATAATATTTAATTTTTTTATTCCCTTTTTCATTTTTGCGACCGATTTGCGACCGATTTGATACCAAAAAAAAATTTTTTGAATTTATAATTGCGACCGATATTCTGCGACCAAAGTTGCGACTGAATTTCCAATTAAACCACGACCAAAATTTGCGACCGCTTTTTCAATTTTGCGACCGACTTATCGGTCTCTAATTTGCGACCGATTTTCTCATCGGTCGCAATTAACATTTGCGACCAGTGATTTTGCGACCGACGTTTGTCGGTCGCAAATCGGTCGCAAAGTATAAATAGCGACCGATTTTTGCCATTTTGCGACCGATTTGTCGGTCGCAAAATGGCGTTTTTTTTGTAGTGAGATAGATTGGATGATGAAAGCTGATCTTATGTTGAAATAGAACCATCAGATGATGAAGAGGAAGAAGATCAAATCATCATGGGTTCCTCAGAAGACGAATATGAAGAAGAGGAAGCTGATGAAGAGGAGGAGGAAGCAGATGATATTCAAGACACTTAAAACTTAGAGTAATTTTACTGTTACAAATTGATAAATGTATATGTAATTAATATTATTAATGAAGAATTTCAATGGTATTAACTTTCTTTACTCATATTTACCACATGTTCTACAATTCATATAATTGTATAATTCATTTTATCTAGGTTCTGATATCTGCAGTACAGATGGCTAGAGGCAGACCATTTGATTCTGACGCGTCCGGCAGTGGTTCGCGTGGAGGTCATGGCCCTGGACGCAATGCCCATGGACGAGGAGGGTCGATCCCTCGTCCTTCGTCAGGTACGTCTAGGGCTTCGTCATCTGCTCAGCGACCAGTACTGCCGCCATCACATCCTTCTTCAGGTACGTCTGGGGCTTCATCCTCTGCTCAGCGTCCAGTACTGCCACCATCACAGCCTTTTGCTCCTTCCTCTTCTGCTCCTTCCTCTTCTGGACCAGTACAGACTCCACCAGCTGCACAGTCACCTACTGTGCAAGGTAATCATAAATGTCATAACTGTCATTTTAATTATATATTAATTATCTAAAAATTTATAACATTTGTCATTTCTTTTGAAGCTTCATCAGATCCACGTATCACCCTCAGTTTGGTAGCGGGACAGTAAGTACTTATTCAAATTTTCTGCAGGCATATTTTGTAATTATATTTTGTACTTATTCATAACTGTGATGCTTTCGTGTAATTATATTTCACTTCTGTTTTTTTTTCAGCATATATCCATCTTCTCGAGCAGCGAGGCAAATTTTGAAGATAATCAAGCTACAGCTGCATAAAGAAGGATACACATGGGATGCCGTACCACAAGAGGCGAGAGACTTTTATTGGGAGGAGTTCCAGGTACTCTTTGGTTTAAGTTATATCATCATTCAATGTTTACAATTCAAGATATATCCTTAGTGTTTAAACGCTATAAGTGATCTAATTTTTTGCAGAAACATTTCATATGGGACGAGGCCATTACAGCTATGCTGAAAGTAGCCTGGGAGAAGATATGCGCCGATCGATACGCTGACTTCACCTATAGGATGAGAAGAAGCGGTAAGAAGCAGCAGTGCGTGTCTCAGGAGATATGGGAGAGCTGGCAAAAGGTTTGGGAGGATCCTGCATTCAAGAGAAAGTGGGAGATATTTGCACAAAACAGGCGCAGTGAGACTGGGGTGATGGAGCAGGACCTTCGCGACACACAGGCGAATCTATATCTGCTATAGAGACAGCTCGATTATTAGTAAGTGAACTAGTCCCTTTACAAGAAACTGATGTTTAATGAAAGGACACTAATATATTAATATATCATGCATAAAAATTCATTACTGGCTAAAGAATTAGGTCGTGAGCCCACACCGATGGAGGTGTTTACATACACTCACACGAAGGACCACGATCGTAATACCTTTGTCGACAGACGTGCGCTGAGCGTCAATGTAAGTAACAATGAATAATATTTACATTTACCCTCTAATCATTGCGAAGATGTATAAAGTTGAATATAGTAAAGCTTGCAATTGCATTGATTAATTAATTTTTTGTTTTCAGGAGAACTATACTACAGCTCGGGAGCATATTGTTACTTCTCAGATCGATGAATCCGAAGCTGAGTCAAGAATTGACGAGGTAGCGTTTTATCTCGAGGCTGTAGGGGGCGAGAAGAAGAGGAAGGTATACGGCATCGGGTCTCAGGCATCACAGTTTTACACTGGCTCAGCAGCTCATGCTTCTACAGCCAGCGCAGCACGACAGCCGGAGCACAGTGACTCGCACTGTGATGATGATATACGGGCTCAGCTTGCTGATCAACAGAGACAGATTGCAGAGCTTAGAGCGCATGTGATGCGGCTGTCCGGTGAGCACCGTGCTGGTACTTCTCCCTCTGATCTTGCGCCTGCTACAGACCGACATGTTTCGACGTCTCAGCAGCAGCCACTATCGGCTCCTGATCCCGATGCTGCAAATGATACCTTGGTCACACCTCCTGGCGCTACATCACATCCAGCAGGTACTCCTCCCGGCGATCCGACATCGGGAGATCTGACATCGGATCCTGCAGATGAGCAGCAGCATATATAGATTTGATTTTGGACATTTTTATTTTTTCATTTGTATTTTCATATTTTAATTTGTTCAGAACAATAAAAGTTACATTTTTATACTGTTCTTGAATAGGTTGTGTGATATATATGCATTTATGTCAACTTTCACAGGTGCAGAAAAATTTTGGTTTCAAAATAATATTTTATTTTTTAAATTTTTTTTTCCATTTTTGCGACCGATTTGCGATCGATTTGATACCAAAGTAAAAATTATGAATTTATAATTTGCGACCGATTTGCGACCGATTGAAAAAAATTGCGACCGATATTCTGCGACCAAATTTGCGACTGAATTTCCAATTAAACCACGACCAAAAATTGCGACCGATTATTCAATTTTGCGACCGATTTTATCGGTATCTAATTTGCGACCGATTGTCTCATCGGTCGCAAAATTATTTTGCGACCAGTATTTTTGCGATCGACGATCGTCGGTCGCAAATCGGTCGCTAAATCAAATTAGCGACCGATATTTGCCATTTTGCGATCGATTGGTCGGTCGCAAAATGGCGTTTTTTTTGTAGTGATATTTTCAAGACCACACCATTTAGGTAACTTTTTTTCACACATTTTGTAAATTGCTCTCTCTTTTCTGTATATCTTAATTTTCATTGTAAACTAATAGAAAGAATTATTAAAATTAGAGTAATCTGATAATATAAAACTAATTTGATTAAATTTTTTTATGATTTAAATGGTTTAGTTATTTCTTTAATTATTATGCAAAAATCTTAAACAACATGTGAAGACACATAAAGGAAGAGCATCTCCTATGCTAACGTGAATTACTCTTATTAATTGCCACATTAGAAAAATGAAAAGATTTTTAAAAAAATGGAAAGATTTTTTAAAAAATACTTTTCAACGTTAATGTCTATTTAATATGGCAAACTGAGTATCAAAAAATAAAAAAATATTGTCTACCATACCTTCTATATTTTTAGAGAGTCTCTAGGCAATGTGAAAATTTGTGGGCTTGGAAAAGAACAGTAAAAAGAAGATGGAAGAGAATTCAAAACTAATACATTAGAGAGAGATTTTAAAAATTCAATTTCTATAATAAACATTCAAATACATCACCATTCACACCTTCTATTTTATTTGACAAATCACTCACAATTCACATTAGCATTGGAGATGCTCTAAGTAATAAGTAGGATACATATACCATTTTTGCTTTAAACTTCAATTTGTGATTTGTAGATTTTGAGAATTACAATCCCTTCAAAGAAAAAAGTCCACTAAAAACTTCCACAAAACCTTTTGTAGCATACACAACCTTAATTAACTAGTCAATGGAATAGACAATTTTTTTGAAGGTTTCCAAGTTGTCCCGGAAAAGAGGTACAAATGTATCTATGCTTCCACCACCAATGAAGGAAGGTTGAAGAAAAAACATTCCCTCAAGTGGATAATAAGAAGGCATAAATAGATAAGGGCTTCCTCCTCCAAAATCAAGCTCATAAAATGGGAACCTCACCCAACTATCAACTTCCAAATCAGGGTATAAAGTAGATTTATCTATATCCGCAGTTGAAACTAGCTCTTCCTCTTTGATCATCTCCTTGCAGCTAGCGAAGTCTATGAATGACTTAAAATAGTTATCGTTTATATTTGCAATGGCGTCATGAATGAGCTTGGCTGCATAAGCTAATGGCTCATCTAGTAGGTCTTTAACCCTAGAACTTGGAAATGCCCATAGCACCAGATTGCCATAGTACTCATCAGGCACTCTTGGATTCATTCGTCTGCGACCATTGATTGAAATTTTCACACGGGTTGTTTTAAACCCATTGACTCCTCGAGACTTTGTTATCACTCTCCATAGATGAGCAACCAAGCTCTCAAAAGTAGTATAGGGCTTGAGATTATTATTGTTTTCTGAAACTTTGGCTTTGAGCTTGGAAAGAAAATCCATTGTGAAATGAACTTTATGGATAACAATGTCATCTACAAGGTCATTATTATCGTTGTGAAAAGCCTTAACCAGCTTCTTACTTTCAAATTCAAATCCTCTGTGTTCGAACTCGATAATCGGAGGATTTCTAGGAACGAAAAAGGTTCCATCAAGAATAGGAAGAGGATCTATATCAAGTCCTCTAGTAGCCTTTCCCCAGGCAAAAAAATTGCAACCAGATTGTGCATCAGTTATCTTGTGATGGGATGTGTAGCCAATAATTAATGAACCACAATTGAACCTTGTGAGTTGAATTTGCAATAGCTCCTCTACACCTTTCGTGGTAGGGTGAAGACCAAGTAATTCTGGAGATGAATGTAATGGCATGAACTGATCGAGATTGCCATCGACAGATGCCTCAACTAGCTTCACTCCTTTGTCATTAAGAAAAATAACAGGGTCACCATTTTCGTCTTCTCCAAATCTTCCTGCCAACACTCTATATTTTGATAAAACGATTTGGAGGCCATGCTCAAAGGTTGCATTTGATGGTGTAGGTGGACGATAAGCAAAAATGACAGCCATGTGGGTGTTGTATGTGAATTTATCAAACACACTCAGAGGAATGTACTGTGAGGTTGAAGGAGGGATATCATTGCCTTCAAAAATTGGCTTAACAGGTTTTGTACTCATTATTTTCACATCCATGGTGATTAATGCTTAGTTAAGCTAGCTGTATGTAAGAGAGAAGAAGATTTGTTTGGAGAAGGATTAGGCGAGGCCCTATATATAGGAAATGAAACTGAAGGCATTCCCCATATTGCCCATTACCTATATACTTGTTATTTTTAGGTCATGGGTCAAAAAAATAATAATAAAAGCTAAATGCTAAACATTGTGGTGTTTAAAAAATTATAAAGCTATGTTACCGATATGCTTAAAACCGAGATTTTTTTTTTTAAAGGGTAAAACCTAGATTCTTATAGCAAAAGAAGGTTTCTTTTTTAGATAAAAATTATTTGAACTCATTAATTTGGATATTTGGGTTATATAATGCAAGATTAAGCAATGTCAATTTTGTCATTTGCAATCCAATTTGAGTCAATCCAAAGTAGGTGGTTTTATACAACGAATGAATTTAAAACGTACATGCCATATATGGCAATAGTAATCATAAAAAAAAAAACTATATCTTGACATACCATATTTAAATTTTTTTCTTTTTTGAAAGATATCTTGACATACTTATTGGTTCATTACGTTGTAACTATAAACTTCCATTTGTGGTTTGGTGAAGAGATAAGAATTTTCCTTTTAATATGTAAAACTAGATTTCTTAATAAATGGTATATATCTAAGGGAAACCCAATATATATGCATTTAGTTAACGAACTTGCTTTGCACTTGTAGTTCATATACATGATTTCTATTTGAATTCAAATATTAATCCTTAGTAACGTTCCTCTTTTTTTATTAAATTTTGATATTTGCAATATATTTTTCATTTTTAATATTAGATACAAATATTAGTCATGATCAAAAATTGGCTCAAAATTTTTGTATGTAACTTTATCGAACATAGATAGAAGAATGTAGCGTGAGGTTGGAGGAGGGATATCATTGCCTTCAAAAATTGGTTTATGGTGTTTGTACTCAGTATTTTCACATCCATCGTTTGTTGTATTTGGTTATTCTTATGTTTAGTTAAGCTAGCTATATCTATAATCGATAACATATATAAATACGGGAATATGGAATAATGAAATTTTTTTAATATTTTTAGTAAAATTTTATATATTCTATAATATTCTTAGTCATCGCCAATTAAAATATTTTAATTTAAATATATAATATTTGAAATTTGATTTATCTAAAAAAATTAAATTAAAATGATTAGATATTTTAATTAATTAATATGGATTATCTAAAAATTTTTAATTAATATGATTATTCATTTCAATTAATTAATTTAATCAACATGATTTATCTAAAATAATCAAAATAATATAATTATCCACTTTAATTAATTGATTTAATTAATATGATATATTAAAAAATTAATAACTTTGACTAATAAAATAATAAATATCTTAGAAATTTCTAAAATTTAATTAATTAATATTAATTAATATTTATGAATAAATCTAATCAATATACACATGATTTTATATATATATATATATAATATATATATATAATATATATATATATTATATATATATATCAAAATATTAGATATATTTAAATCTATATTAGATTTAAATATATTAGTTGAAAAGATATATTAGATATATTACATTTAAATTTAGATATATTAGATTTAAATCAAAATAATTTTGAGATATTAGATATATCTAATATATATATATATATACATATATTTTGTCACGACCATTTCCATAGACCGGACCGGCACTAGGACCTGGGTGGGTTTAAAGCCCCCGAAACCCGTAGTAAGCCTGTATTATCTAAAAACTCGCATTCTATTCACAATTGTGGATTCAGGCCCAATAATTTATTTCACAAATATATCCAAAGTACAATTCATATAATAAATGTCTATACTCAATTTATTCATTTACAACCAAGTTAGAATACAATTGCGAAACTCTACTCCATAATTCACTAACCTTTGCATTTACGTATTCAATACAATGATTATTACTCCTATCGACCCGTATCTCGTTCGTTCGATTGGACTCCAGGATTCTTCTTTCCATCTACTACCAGGGGAGATTGGAGGGGGGGTGAGTACTAAACTCAGTGAGTAGGATTAGATAACCCTCTCACCCCACACAATCACACAAATGCTAACATATATATATATTGTTTCTATGTGTTCACCCGTTTAGTTATTTGATCATGCAGTTTCACACAAATGGCAATACAACAGCAATCACAATTATTATCACCTTCATATAATCATATCACGTGGAAATTAGTCAATGGAGTCACCTAAACCCGATGAGCCGTCCTCACACATGGCCCATCACTCACATGTGCACCAGGGAGCCAATCTCCCATTCTGGCTGGCCGGTATAATCCTCACACGACAGGTCCTCTCATTATTTTGCCAATCTCTCTCTTTTCTTTTTCTCTTTATATATATATATATATATATATATATATATACCAACAGGAGGCAACTTGGTCGTCTCCATCAAATAGAGATCCTCAGGCACTCAAAACAGGAGGCCACCCTGCGAGCTGCGATCAGATCTAAATTATCAGGTGCGCCTAAATAAAGAAGCCAACCTGGTAATGGTAACGGTAACGGTAACGGTAGGTGCACATGGGGGCGCCGATCTCCCATTTACCCGGCTAATCATAATTAGGATCCATATAACGGTAACGGTCTCACAAACCCATGGTGACCCACTTCATCCCAATTCCACACAAACAAGGCGCAACAATATCACATTCACAGATAATCAAGCAATATTTAATATCAACAAATAGTGCATCACAATATGGCAATAATGCATGATAACATTTAGCCGTGAATGCATGAATGCAGTCGGATGAGGCGAATTATCTAACACTACTCACAGTTCTTGTTGTCCTTAAAAGGACTGCCTTTCTTATTGTGCGCTTCCAGTCTTTGTCTTCCCATTCCGACACTTTATAAGTATCTATATAATAAGAAAATTCTAAATAAGAATTCTAATTTGGGAAGCAGTTTACATTCATTATTTGTTTTCGTTACCCGTCGGTTCATTAACTTATCAAACTAAAATGTATATCTATAGTGTTTCTTTATTTGATTTATTATTATTATTAATGATAAATATTGATCATATTATTCATAACTAAAATATATAATTTATTAAACTATATATAAATTCACTATTCTTGTTTATTTATTTATTTGTTTATATCAAAATTAATGTAATTAATCATACTTAACGATATTACGAAAATCTTTGTTATCCATTAACTACCTTGAAGTCCGATTCTATAATCGATGTTCATATACTTCACTTATCTATATCTAAATTCATAATCTCCAATTTTTACTAATTCAATTAACCTTATATTCAATTAATTAATTAATTCAAGTTTTGAAATTTATACCAAAAATAAGCAACTAGGCCTTACAATGTACCGATCAAAAATCGGATTTGATTTTCGTGATCCGCCCGAAAAGGAGATCATTCTGCCTCTCGGAGTCCTCGCCGGACCGCCACCGTTGATGCCGTGCAAGGTGGCCGGAAACATCAAACCGCCCAGAAATTCACAACAATCACACCACTCGACTCAAAATTCACCAAGGATTCCATTTCTAGTGTTAATTTAGTGAGATCGGTCCTCTAATAGGCTGGATCGGGCCCGACAGTTGCTTGGTGTCGGGCGTTAATGGTGGTTTTGCCACTCAAGCTTTGTAGTCAGAATTAGCGGAGGAAAAACACTCACAAGGTGAAGGTGACTCGATCGACGCCTATCCCTTGCACTGACGTCGCCGAAATTGCCCGATCTCGCCCGAGGAGCTGCTGCGTCGCTAAGAAGGAGAGGAGACCATGTTCACGCTATTGGAGGTCCGATCGAAGTGAGAGAAGGCTGGAAAATGGGTCAGCGACTCCAGGGAAGTCGATCGCCCCTCCTGCTCGCTGAATGGTGGCCGGAAACGAGAAGGAGACGGATGAGGGAGGGGGTGCACGACTGGAGAAGAAGAAGGAGAGAAGAAAAGAAAAGAAAGAAAGTATGTCGGTTTCTAGATCATTCCGGTTCAATTTGAACCGGTTTGGTCTGATTCAATGATTTGGCTCGATTCTTGCTCGGTTTGTAGGTTTTTCACTTGGTTTTCGGGTTATTCTTGTGATTTTCAAAAATCAATTTAATTCCCCGGTCCAGATTGATTTATTTTGATTGTTTTAGTAATGATATTTGATCTTAAGATAATTAATAAATTAATCACTGGTGTTTCATATTATTTCTTGAAAATTTTAATTGTTCTCAAATCGAAAATTTCCAAATAATCTATTTTGGGCTTGGGCTCAATTCGATAATTTGGGCTCGAATTGAGACCATATTACATTTGCAGCCCACGCAGCCAAAATTTACGATTTTTAATTTAATAAAAATTCAAAAGTTTTAAAAATAAAAATTCGGGGTATAATATATATATATATATATATATATATATATATATATATATATAATATATATATATATATAGATATATATATCTTTATATATATATTAGATATAGATATCAGATATCTAATATATCTAATATAGATATCCATATTATATATATATATCTTATTAGATAGCAGAGGTACCTAAGGATCCAAACACACAACTCATTCTCTATCTCAGATTCATACATGGTGTCAAGGACAGACCACAGGCTCATTCATAGACAAAGCTATATGGAGTTTCAAACAAGTTCCAAAAATTAAGGTTTTCTTATGGAAACTTTTCCACAGAAGTCTAGTTGTGCCTGACAATTTACGGAAGATAGGGTTCCACCTACCCACCCAATGCCCTTTTTGCAAGAAAGACGAAGCTACCAATAACCATATGTTTTATCATGTACAAAAGTTATAGCAATATGGTTCTTCTTTGCTGATATTTTGGACTTGCAGATAATACCAGCTAATAACTATCACCAGCTATGCATGCTATGGTGGCTACAAGCAGGGGAGAAAGACATTGTCAAAATCATAAGGGGTGTGCTACCAGGAATTATTACTTGGCTCATATGGAAAACATATAACAACATCACTCATGGTGAGGAACAATTCAATCAGAACAGGCTGATACAGGAAATTACATGGATGACTTACCATTGGGCAATGACTCTTGAGCATTCCCGACTAGCCCAAAATCACGACAGACTAATTCTTGCAAAGCTTACTCCCCAATATCACCTACACATTTCGGATAGAATTATTAGAGTCAGTTGGGTACCACCAGACAAAAATAAACTTAAAATCAATACAGATGGAGTGATGGGAAGAAATGGAGGGGTTGGCGCTGCGATCGTTAGGGATTACCAAGGAAGATTCATAGCTGGTCTATCTTTCAAAATTGACGCTTCACACTCGCTAGATTTGGAGACGGAAGCTACATTCAAGGAGCTCTCTGGGCAATTAACCTAGGTGAAAATCAATGCTTGGAGACTGACTCTATGGATTTGAAGAAACGGACTGAAATGGCGAATGATAACTGGGTCTTCAAAAAATTGCTGGTGGAGCATCACATTCACATTCAACATATTTTTAGAGAAGGGAACCAAGCTGCACACCATTTAGCTTCATTGTCTCTTAAACATAATTTGTACACAATTTTTATTACATTCTCAAGTTTGCCCAAACTAGTTAGGGGCTATTCTTACCGATGTATCTTCTCCTATTTTTCGATATCAATAAAATATATATTTCATATATATATATATATATCTATATATTATATATATATAATATATATATAATATATATATATATATATTATAATATATATTAGATCTATTATATTTAAATATATTAGATTTAAATCAAAATATTAGTTGAAAAATATTAGATTTCTATATATATAAATCTAATCATATATATATATATATATATATATATATATATATATATCTATAATCTAATATATTTAAATCTAATAGATCTAATATATATTAGATATATATCTAATAAAGATATATATATATATATATATATATAGATCGGAAAAAAATATCATTAAGGATTCCAATTTGATTAGTTGAAAATTATAAAGTAATTTAATTTTAATTAGTCGTACTAATTTTCTATTTACGTCAAATATATCGAATGAAATAAGAAATTATACTATATACTATATAAGGTATACATTAAGTATGCTTAGAATATAATATTTTGAAAAAAAAAATTAATTTTATTAGTTGAAAAAATAAAGATAATTTAATTTTGATTGGTAAATTGATTTCTATTTTAAATCTAAATTTATTGGATAAACTAAAAATTGTATTATATACTAAATAAGGTATATTAAATATGGTAAGATATAATATCTTTTATGATTTTAATTTTATTTTTTAAAAAATAAAGATAATTTAATTTTGTTTGGTTATATTATATTATAAGATATGTATTAAACATAAGATTCAAATATGTTTACTAATTGATAGAATAAATAATAAATCAGGGTAATGTGTAAATCTATTAAATGTATTTAATATAGACAACTATACTTAACATCACAAAATCAACGAAGAATTTGTAACGTTCGGTCAAAGGATGCATTGCAAAGGTCAAAGGAAGCATTTAAGATACCTAGAGAGTACTTGATAGCTTTTTCTCCGAGGACAATGGCTACTTTATCTGCTTTTATACTATAAAGAGAGAAAAAAAAAAAAATTATCAATACATTCTACTTCTAATCCATGGTCTAATTTATTTTCTCATTTATTTTTACTTCTATCAATTATTATTTTTAATGAATCTTGATCGATCATAATTACTTTATATAAGTAACTTATTTCTATAAAGAATAAATATAATTTGTTATTATATATTGAGGAATATGTTATAAGATTTATTGTTTGATATAAAATAAAAATAAATAATTATATTATATATAATATAAATTATAGTATACACATTAAAAGAATTTTTTCTAAAAAAAAAGCAACCGTAAAGCTAATTATATCCTCATATACATTATAAAAAAAGTAAAAAAAAAAATACAAAATTATAAACGATGCTCTATGAATTATTTTAATAGCTAATATTAATTTCTCATATTTTAGTGGTATAAATAGTTTATGGTATTATATTATATACGAAAAAATTAAGTTAATTACATTAAATTGATTGACAAAATAAGTTTATTTTCATGAAAATTTTTAGTTGTTAATTATGATAATGCTTTATTATAATATGTTCTTTCCTTTACAAAATATTAATTATTGAATTTTTTATTTTATTGTTTTATAAAATTTTCTTTTTCTATTTTGAAAATACTCTTAGTATATGTGAGACAGTAGAAGAATTTTTTTGTGTATATAGGAAATGAAAGGCATTCCCTTTATTGTCCATTGCCCAAACATTGCTATTTTTAGGCTACAACTAAAGGCACATCTAAAGCCTACGTTCTTAATCAAAAAAAGCAAAAGACGGTTTCTTTTTTAGATACAATATTTAAACCCATAATTTGGATATTTGGGTTATATAATGCAAGAAAACGATCTCAATTTTGTCATTTGCAATGCGATTTGAGGCAATCCAAACTATGAGGTTTTATATAAAGAATGAAAGCCGAATGCATAAATTTCGCTCTAAAATTTACGCGAGTCTCATCGTGGCACCCTCAAATTTGCAGGGGATTTTTATAATCTTATATTTCTATATTTCAATAATAATTATGGTCATGCCTAAAATGAAATAACTTTGCAAAAATTTAATCATAACTCTAAAATTTTACATTTTATTTTGGCTTGAGGATGCCACAAGACAAATCACGTAAACTTCAAAAGTAAATTACGTAAACGTCAATAGCAAATCTATACATTTGGGTAAACACATCCATGCCTAATATGTGAATAGTAATCCTACAACAAAAACTATATCTTTTATCCTTTTTTAAAGACAACAAAACTATATCTGGATATACCATATTTCGTTCTTTTGAAAGATCTTCACATACTCATTCGTTCAATATGTGGTAACTATAAACTTCCATTTGTTGTTTGGTGAAGAGATAAAAATTTTCCTTTTTAAAATCTAAAGCTAGATTTCTTAATAAATGATCTATTCCAGGTGAAATCTAATAAATACGCATTAGTTTTAAGAACCTGCTTGACTTATTATTCATACTCATAATTTAATATTTCTTAATAATAATTTAAATTTACATATGAGGATTTCTAATTGAATTCAAATATTAATCTTTAGTATTTTTTTATTAAAGTTTGATATTTCAATGTATTTTTTTATTTTTAATATTAAAATAAATATTAGTCGTTGTCATAATTGAGCTCAATATTAATTATTTAGTGTTATAATTTAATTGTAATATTAGAATTAATTAAGTTCAAAATATTATTTTTTTAATGTCAATTATAAAGTATTAATCATTAAGATTTCAATTGAGTTGCTACCTTCAAATATTAGTTCTTTAATACCGTCATTTATTAATGAAATAATTCTTTCTTAACTCAAAAAATCTTTGAATGGAAAAAAGTGGTTCCAAATCTTTTGTTCAAACTATATATGCACGCACTCAAATACAAAGATTAAATTAATAATATATGATCATTGAATTTCATAAAATCTAGCGTTTAGATATTATGTCCAATTTTACTACTAAAAATAAGATTTTTCATGTCTAAATGATTAATGACACTATTTCGTTTTTTTTTTTTTTTTGTACGCAATTGTGATTATAATATAACCTAACGAATATGTCTAACTGGCAAGGCAAAAATCTTTTATGTCAATGTCCATCATCATTTTCATGACATGTCATTTTCATGTATTTCAGCATATTTAGAGTCCAATTATACATTAGTATAATTTAATATGCATTTTGAATGATTTACGACCATTTAGGGGAATTATGGTGTCTTAGGGACATTTTGATAATTTACCATTTCATTAGCTATGTTTGGTAACGCAATGTATTTAATGCTAAATAGTTATATATTACGTCATGCATATGTAGTATCAAATTATAGCTTTTAGATTTGAAGAAGAAAAAAATCAAACCCATTCTATAATAAGAACAAAATAAGCTGAAAGACAAACAAAGTCATATGTCACTATAAGATAAAACTGCAGTCTCACATTATCCTTTTGTAATCTCATAATACTAAAAATGTATCACCCTTTAAATCTTACCTTATCCTATGTACAAATATCTAAAGCAAATGTTGCAATCCATTAGTTTATGAAACGCACCGTTTAACTGACCCATCCATTAGAATCTCTCTCAAATCAAATCTCATTTTCCCTCTCTTCTATGCCTCTCCATCTCTATTATTGAAATCCAAAAAACAATAACTGTTAAATTCAAGCTCCCTCTCTCCTTTTGATCTTTGAAATTGTTCTTCATAACTAACCTTTTCAAGAAATCCCAAACATAAACTCAATAACCAACCGCCACCACGACTATCACCGAATCACAGCTCAACTCAATCATCCTAGAAAATCGACCACCTTACTTTCCATAGATCGTCATATCAAAGTCAATAGCTGACAGGCGAGTCCGAATGCCCGCTCTTTGTGTTTCCCGGATCTTCCAGCTGACCCGAGAACTTGGCCACCGTTCTGACGCTGAAACATACAGTGACTTCTTCAACAA
>NW_028322355.1:0-62019 GCF_041381405.1 Jatropha curcas
CGTTGGCCTTTTATCCTTTGAACTCTTTGAGGGAGGTGGCCCTTCCTCATCAGAGACCTCTTCAATAGTGCATTCCTGAGCATAGGAAAAAACAACTCTTGGTATGCAATGCCAAAATCGAAAACAATTAAAAATACCAAAAGTAAGCAGCATATGTAAATATGAAGTGCCATCATGGGATGGAGTCAGTTCTAGAGATTATTATGATGCTGCTAATAGAAAATCGTAGGCTAACATATAAAGAGTTTTGAACCAACAAACAATTTAAAGTGGGTAATGGCCACAATCTTCAGTTCTAGTAAAGATGTACATGCTAGAGAACACCAAAATAAATAAATACATAGATAAATACAACTTAATATACCTTCCCCCAACAAAGGCCCCTCCACAATTTCCACCACCACTTACAAAACATGCTAATTTCCCATGTTTACATTTGTTTCATTGCCATTAGCTGAGTTTCAAAACATATCAATACCACTTTTTTCCTTTAATTGTGTTATTATTATTATTATTATTATTATTATTATTATTATTATTATATTAGTTGCTCCTTGCTCATTTGATTTTTCCTTTTTCTTTTTTCGCCAAATACATAATTTAACCGCTCTACTTTCATAAAAAGATCGTGTCCCCCCCTGAATTTAAAAAATGACCTTGTAGCCTCTGAACTTCACTTCTTAACCTTGTCCCCTAAATTTATATTTTCTGCACTTGTAGGCCCCTGAAGCTTATTCACTTTTCAACCTACAAGGTGTGAGATACAAAAAAAAAATCCAGAAGCACTTAAGGTGAAAAAGTGAAGTTTATGATGTCACAAGGTCATTTTAAAGTTCAGAGGGGGCCATAATGCCTTTTTGTGAAAGTTAGGAATAAAATGATATATTCCGCCTATTTTTTTTCATTTGTTAGCTACATATATAGTGCTAGGTTACTGTCACGACCCATTTCCATGGACCGGACCGGCACTAGGACCTGGGGGGCTTAAGGCCCCCGAAGCCCGTAGTAAGCCTAACTTATTTAAATCTCACTTTCTATTCATAATTATGGATTCAGGCCCATTAACATTTTATACATATGCATCCAAAATGCAGTTCATATATTTAATATGGACTTTTACTATTTATTTACAACCCAACTGGAATACAATTGCGGAACTCTACCTTTACATTCACATCGTTATTTCTATCATTAACAATCTTCTATAATACGTGTTCAACTCCATAGGGCTTTCCTTCTTTCTATTACCTGAAAAAAATAGTAGGCAGGGATGAGCGCCAAACTCAATGAGTAGGGTTAGATAACCCTCTCACCCCATACAATCACACAATGCTAAAATATTTTAATTTGGTCACCGTTTAGTTATATGATCATGCAGTTTGTCACACAAATGGCAATACAACAGCAATCACAATTATTATCACCTTCATATAATCACATCACGTGGAAATTAGTCAATGGCACCACCTGAATCCCCAGCGAGCCGTCCTCACACATGGCTCGCCCTCTCATACATGTGCACCAGGGAGCCGATCCCCCATACGGCCAACTGGTCTAATCCTCACTGACCAGTCCTCTCATTGTTTTTTCCATTCTCTCTTTTCTTTTCCATACCAACAGGAGGCAACCCGGTGGTCTCCATCCAATCTAGATCATCAAGTGCTCACAACAGGAGGCCACCCTGCGGGCTACAATCAAATCTAGATTATCAGGTGCGCAACAACAAGAAGCCATCCTGTGATTTTCCATATAATCCATATCATCAGGTGCACATGGGGGCGCCGATCTCCCATTTTCCCGGCCGACGGTCAAATTCCATATCATATCATATTCAGGATCCATATCACAGACCGTCCTCACAAACCCATGGTGGTCCACGTCATCCCAATTCCACACAAACAAGGCACAGTATATTCATAGCACAAGTAATCAAACAATTTTTAATATCAACGAATAGTGCATCATAATATGGCAATTCAACAAAATAATGCATGATAACATTTAGCCGTGAATGCATGAATGCAGGCGGATGATGCTAGTTATCTAACACTACTCACAGTTCTTTATTGTCCTTTAAAAGGACTGCCTTTTTAGCCACATGCTTCCAGCTTTTGTCCTCGCATTTTGTATTTTATAAGCCTTTAAAATAAACAAGAAAATTCTAAATAAGAATTTTAATTCAAAAACTTATATTTCACATTCGTTTATTTATTTTGGCTACCGGTCATTTAATTCACTTGTTATATGCATATATATATCTAGGTTCCCTCATTTATATAAATAACTATTCTAATTTATAACCTTCAGATAAAATCTCTAATTATTCGGTGAGAAATATTATATAATGATAATTCTAATATTGTATAATATTTCTTAATACCTCAAATTTTCGTCGTCACTACTTCTTAAGAATAACTAATTTAATTCTTTATTAAGTGTTTTATTAAAAATTCGACAGCATTTCCTCTATAAACTGGACTATCCAAATTTTTTTCAAATTTTCACAAATCCACACACACAGCCCATCCATCGGGCAAATTCATATCCACTAATCCCGTCCGCCATATCCATCATTTATTCGGTCACTTAATTCACATAATCCATTATAATTAGTTGTTCTATAACTATTTATTTGTTAATAAAATTCCTAAAATTTATTATTAGCTAGGAATATATTTTTTTTTTGTACCAACCTTATAGTTATAATTAATATTCATAAAATCTATTTAATAATATTTAATTTAATTTACTTAAATACTTAATTAAGTTCATTAATTAATTAATTCAGAATTTATTCAAAAATTGCGGATTAAGCTTTAGAGTGTACCGATTTAAAATCAAATTCATTTCCGTGTTCCGCACGAAGAGGAGAGCATTCTGTCCCTTGAAGTCTCGCCGGAGTCTCGCCGGCCGGTCGCCGGACCGCCGCCGCCGCCACCGTGCACGGTGGCCGGAAAAATTTTAACCTTCACCAAAAATTGACAAACAATACATCATTTATTCGTTTCGATGAGAGGATCACTAATATGTGTTCAAATCAAGGTGGGTCTGAACCGTTGGCCGGAAATTGGGCGGAAAAGGTTCGGTGATACCCATTTTGGGTTTTCCGATTCCGGCTATTACAGTCGACGAGGAGGCCATCAAATGAAAGAGGAGAAGAGAGAGTCATTTGGTACTCACCTTGTGTCCAAGGCTTGCCTGAAACGGCGTGAATTGTCGGAAAAAGGTGTCCAAAACTTCAAGCTCTTCCCCTTCAAAATAGACACAATTCAGTTCAAATCTAAGCTTTAATCTTCTTCCTCACGTTGAGTAGATATTTTTAGAGTATTCATTTGCTGAATTTGGTGGCCGGAGGAAGGAGATCGAAGGAGAGGAAGGAGAGGAGGAGGAGGAGGCCACGCTACTGGAGAAGGAGAAGGAAAGAAAAGGAAAAGAAAAGAAAAAGAAAGAAAAAGAAAAGAAAAGTGGGCCGATCCGGTTCGATTCGAATCGGTTCGGTCTGATTCAGTGATTTGGTCTCATTTCGTTTGGTTTTTCGAGTTTCCAATCGATTTTTCGGATCCTTCGTGTGGTTCTCGACAAATTAAATTGATTTTTAGGTCCGGTTTATTTATTTTGATTATTTTAGTTAGGTTCTATAACATTCCTTCAATTTACTTAATGTTAATATTAATAATCATATATATATATATATATATATACATTTTTTTTTTTTTTTTGATAAATTTCGATAATGTGTTTTGGGCTTGAGCCCAACTTCGTAAACTTGGGCTTGAATTGAGGCTATTTTATACTTGCAGTCCACATGATTAAAATTTCTGATTTTTGATTTAATAAAAATTCAAAAGTTTCGAAAATAAGAATTCGGGGTATTACAATCTCCCCCCCTTAAGACAATTCGTCCTCGAATTGAATCTAGTGGGAAAGAATAAGAATGGATGCATGGGGAATTTGAAAGTCACAAGAAATTGCTTCCACTACCAAGGAGACAGCTCAAAAGCGAAAATACAGATCGAGGAAAGGCAGTGAGTGGGGTATTCGGGTTGTACTTCTACAGCCAATTATCATATTTAGAATAAAATTTCGTTCAAGCTACATAGTACCACCTAGCTGAAGCTTATAAGGAGTTTATTACATTAATCTTCAATACTATCATCGTTCGGCTATTGGAATCTTTAGAAAATCGTTCTTTAAATAAAAATCTTATAATTAACCGAGTTTTTTCAATAAAATGCTTAATATATATATCTATGTTCCCCAAGATTATTTAATTTCATTTGAAAATTAAATTTTATTACCCATTCCTTTATGAAATCCAAATATATAATGTAAAACAAATTTGAAATTTAATTTATTTATTATAAAACTTGATTTATTTAATTTACATATGTTATTGACTAAATATTTGCTTAATCAAAGTTGAAAAACTATTACTATAATCCAAAATTTTAAGAAATTTTTTTTTTTTTTTTTTTGTAATTCCCATTGTTTATAATATCGCAGGGTGATTCGAGCTCACTCTATCAGTTCTTTTTTTTTTTTTTCACGACTTATCCGATTACTATTGTTTCAATCTAATCTTATTATTTTCTTAAGTCCCGATCTAACGCTTTCTTACAATTTCGACATCACACCAATTAAGAAAACATCAATAACTCAATTTCTTTCACCCAACTCTGCGTCAACTAAATATTTATTCGTTTCCATATGAAGTTCAATTTATGCCTTAATTATGAAATGATAGCAAGGCCCTAATTAGCCCTTATAATACTTAAGCTAATCGTTAAATTTTTCCATCCAAGTTTTAAAATATAGTATCAATTTATTTATCTCATCCTTACTTATTTATGTCTAGCAAGGTATTTATAATTTCCTTAAATTTATCCATGTAACCTTATCATTTCTAGTTTCTCAGGTTAGCACACTGCCACCTGGTATTATTATCTAGACCTCGACTGAGTTTTGGTCCTTCCTCCTTTCGCTGACATGTCAAAATTTTTATCCATTACCTTACGATTCACTTCACTAGCTTCTTTTATTCTCTTTTCTGTAAGGATTTAAATTTATTAATTGTCATACTTATTGAAAAGCCTGAAGAAATTAATTGCCACATATTTCCATTGAACTCCAAAATATCCTCTAGAGTTAAATACTTTTCTTATGATCTCATAAATTACCAGAAAATTTAAATTTTCACATCAAATCTCTTTAGTTATGATTTGTCACAATTTACTACAGTTAAAAAGGTATAGTACTAAAACTTTCAATTCTAAATGTATCTATTTCTAAGTTTTCTTGATTTGTATTTCTTATTCTTGAGAAAATTTCCATTTTAATGAGTTCATTTATAATAATAGTCCACAACACTAATTATCTCATATCAGGCATTTCATCAAATGTGTCTACTAAAGATTTTTGAGTAATTTAAGAGTCCTCATTTATTCATATTTCCACTATACATTGTTTCACCCGTTATAAATTATTAGATTAATTGTTTATTCAAAATTCGACTAATGAGTTGACAACTACAGCCTAGATTGACCATCCTATGGGTAACTGACTATTTAAAAACTTTCAAAATAATTTTCCTTTCCAACTTTTAAAACATCGGCATGTCACTCACACAAAACCTTGAAATTCTTTTAATAGAAATTTGCATTTACTTTTATTTTAAACCAATCTCAATCGTGGTATAAAAAATATTTTTATAAAGTTTGAAAATCAACACTCATTGTATTTTCTAAAACCTTTGGTATTTAACAAAAATGAATTGTCTATCTCCACGAGGACAATCCTTAAATCTTCTAGTTCCAGTCTACTGTTACATATTTCCTCCCTAAATGATCCTCTTAAACCAAGAATATTCTAATCTCCATCATTACTATTCCTTTCGCTATTACTAGTCTCTCAAGTAGATTGGTCCACACCTTAAATTTTCCCAAAAGTTATTTTCATTAGTGATTTATATTTATATTTATATTTATATTATATTATTATTATTATTTTATTTATTTCGTTACTTATTTTATAATCATTTTATATATATATATATATATATATATTATATATATATGTATATTTCTTACATCTGAATTTTACTTCTTTCCCAATTTGTTTCTAATTATTTATTCTAGTATTTTCACAGTAGATAAATTAATTGATCATCATTGGCTTTTCTATTATTTAACATCCCCCTAGTTCTATCCAAGTTCTTTAGTTGTTTGATTCATTTTAATCTTTCTTTTATCATTCATGTCTCCTTAGTGTACCCAACCTCATTTAAGTCCTATCCCTGAAAGAGTTTAATGCTGGGTACATGAATCTATGGCGTGAAACTGTTATTCTACACAAATTTAATTCCGTCGTCAGGTCATTATTTCTTGAATTTCTTATTAAAAATTTTTTTTTTTTTTTTTTTCTACTTCATCATTATGAGTTATCTTTGACCTTTATTCTCTTCCAAATTATTAACTTTTATTTTATTTTATTTTATTTAGCACCTCGATCTAAATTTGTACTTAATTCTTTAAAGCAGGTTTTATACACGTTTCTTATCATTACCTTAGATTAATAAATGGTATTAGTCCTTTCTACATAACTCTCTACCTAGATACATCCAATTTCCTTAATTTATTAAGCTTCCTACAGCATCCACGTTCCTTTCCCCATTCATTCCCCATTATTCATCATCTTCTACATTCATTTTATTATAATAGATTATGAACTTAGTCTAGCCCTTTAAGCATCCTACATGTGCTAGGATCTTAATTATATAATATCTAATACACTTACTACACTTTCACCTTATAAAATTTTAGATTATACCAACTATCCCTTAGTTACACATTAGTTCCATAAGTCTATTATCGATTCAATCTAATTGCTCATTTTATTATAAAAGATTCATAATTATTTCATGACTTGTAATTACTTCTATTAACTATTAGTCAATCTTTTCCATATTAATCAAATTTTCGATTCAAACTTTTGCCCAATTATTTACCAACCAATTTTACTTTTAATTCTATATTAAAACACCCAAAATCTTACCCTTCATACTAGTTGTGCAAAGGAAGTTTTACCCATTTCCTTATTATATTCTGCCTCACCTCAATATGACCTATCCAGTTAAAAATTATTTTCTTCATATTTAATCACATAATTAGTTTACCTTTGTCTTTTATTTTAATTTCATTGCTCTATTTAAATTCTATGTCGAGATTCACCTCAATCAATACTTTTTAAGACACAAATTATTGTTTCCACGTCTAACTCTATTTAATTTTTCCAATAAGTCTCTATCCTCCTTAATGTTATGCTTAAGTAAGTTACAAATTTTCTCTTTACATCCTTAAGTTTCGCTTGGTTAATTGAGGATTTCTTGTCTAGTATAACTATTTGTCCTAAATCCTTCTTTTGCTAACCCTTAATTTAATGTACATTACAATTTTCACTTTTTATTCCCTAACAGTAACATTTCTAGAATTTAATCTATATCTTAATTGAAATTTTAATTCAAATTCATATTCTATACCATTTATTATTAATTTATCAATATTAATTTCTATAGGCCTAATTTAGTCCTCGGGATAGACAATATGATAAAATAAATCAAACATGCAATCATTGTAAATAATTTAAATTCTAAAATCAGATAAATTTTTTGACATGCCGACAAAACAATAAAACCAAACAATTAATTGCAACTTCAAAACAATTTCCAATAAGCAAATAATAAAACATGTTTCTCAATCATAGTTCAAATAAATTTACTTTCTTATTGTCTTTAAAACTCCGAATTCTTTTCTAAATAATTCAAATAATTTTTTTTTTTTTTTTTTTTTTTTTTTTTTTTTGAAGCAGTGTCTCTTGTCGAATCATGGTGTACTGGGTGATCAGGCCATTACACCAATTTCCAACTGATCTTCTGCTTCAAAATAGATGGAGGGGATTTAGCAAAACTCGAAATGTTTATTTTATAAACGTCAGTTACCCGGACCTTTTTATGATTTACTATTACTTATATACATTTAATTCTCATCCTAAGTTTCATATAGATTTCCTTCCATCCTCGTGCACGATGCGTCCACCGGCACTAAAATGGAATTCAATCCAGACTACACCTCCTTTGTTGGTTACGGCCGATCCCAACATAGGAGCTCTCTATTTAATTTCCTATGTTCCGCAATTGATTCCTAAGGCCCGACTTATGCTCTGATACCAACTTTGTCACGACCCATTTCCATGGACCGGACCGGCACTAGGACCTGGGTGGGCTTAAGGCCCCCGAAGCCCGTAGTAAGCCTAACTTATTTAAATCTCACTTTCTATTCATAATTATGGATTCAGGCCCATTAACATTTTATACATATGCATCCAAAATGCAGTTCATATATTTAATATGGACTTTTACTATTTATTTACAACCCAACTGGAATACAATTGCGGAACTCTACCTTTACATTCACATCGTTATTTCTATCATTAACAATCTTCTATAATACGTGTTTCAACTCCATAGGGCTTTCCCTTCTTTCTATTACCTGGAAAAAAATAGTAGGCAGGGATGAGCGCCAAACTCAATGAGTAGGGTTAGATAACCCTCTCACCCCATACAATCACACAAATGCTAAAATATTTTAATTTGGTCACTCGTTTAGTTATATGATCATGCAGTTTGTCACACAAATGGCAATACAACAGCAATCACAATTATTATCACCTTCATATAATCACATCACGTGGAAATTAGTCAATGGCACCACCTGAATCCCCAGCGAGCCGTCCTCACACATGGCTCGCCCTCTCATACATGTGCACCAGGGAGCCGATCCCCCATACGGCCAACTGGTCTAATCCTCACTGACCAGTCCTCTCATTGTTTTTTTCCATTCTCTCTTTTCTTTTCCATACCAACAGGAGGCAACCCGGTGGTCTCCATCCAATCTAGATCATCAAGTGCTCACAACAGGAGGCCACCCTGCGGGCTACAATCAAATCTAGATTATCAGGTGCGCAACAACAAGAAGCCATCCTGTGATTTTCCATATAATCCATATCATCAGGTGCACATGGGGGCGCCGATCTCCCATTTTCCCGGCCGACGGTCAAATTCCATATCATATCATATTCAGGATCCATATCACAGACCGTCCTCACAAACCCATGGTGGTCCACGTCATCCCAATTCCACACAAACAAGGCACAGTATATTCATAGCACAAGTAATCAAACAATTTTTAATATCAACGAATAGTGCATCATAATATGGCAATTCAACAAATAATGCATGATAACATTTAGCCGTGAATGCATGAATGCAGGCGGATGATGCTAGTTATCTAACACTACTCACAGTTCTTTATTGTCCTTTAAAAGGACTGCCTTTTTAGCCACATGCTTCCAGCTTTTGTCCTCGCATTTTGTATTTTATAAGCCTTTAAAATAAACAAGAAAATTCTAAATAAGAATTTTAATTCAAAAACTTATATTTCACATTCGTTTATTTATTTTGGCTACCGGTCATTTAATTCACTTGTTATATATGCATATATATATCTAGGTTCCCTCATTTATATAAATAACTATTCTAATTTATAACCTTCAGATAAAATCTCTAATTATTCGGTGAGAAATATTATAATGATAATTCTAATATTGTATAATATTTCTTAATACCTCAAATTTTCGTCGTCACTACTTCTTAAGAATAACTAATTTAATTCTTTATTAAGTGTTTTATTAAAAATTCGACAGCATTTCCTCTATAAACTGGACTATCCAAATTTTTTTCAAATTTTCACAAATCCACACACACAGCCCATCCATCGGGCAAATTCATATCCACTAATCCCGTCCGCCATATCCATCATTTATTCGGTCACTTAATTCACATAATCCATTATAATTAGTTGTTCTATAACTATTTATTTGTTAATAAAATTCCTAAAATTTATTATTAGCTAGGAATATATTTTTTTTTTGTACCAACCTTATAGTTATAATTAATATTCATAAAATCTATTTAATAATATTTAATTTAATTTACTTAAATACTTAATTAAGTTCATTAATTAATTAATTCAGAATTTATTCAAAAATTGCGGATTAAGCTTTAGAGTGTACCGATTTAAAATCAAAATTCATTTCCGTGTTCCGCACGAAGAGGAGAGCATTCTGTCCCTTGAAGTCTCGCCGGAGTCTCGCCGGCCGGTCGCCGGACCGCCGCCGCCGCCACCGTGCACGGTGGCCGGAAAATTTAACCTTCACCAAAATTGACAAACAATACATCATTTTATTCGTTTCGATGAGAGGATCACTAATATGTGTTCAAATCAAGGTGGGTCTGAACCAGTTGGCCGGAAATTGGGCGGAAAGGTTCGGTGATACCCATTTTGGGTTTTCCGATTCCGGCTATTACAGTCGACGAGGAGGCCATCAAATGAAAGAGGAAGAAGAGAGGAGTCATTTGGTACTCACCTTGTGTCCAAGGCTTGCCTGAAACGGCGTGAATTGTCGGAAAAAGGTGTCCAAAACTTCAAGCTCTTCCCCTTCAAAATAGACACAATTTCAGTTCAAATCTAAGCTATAATCTTCTTCCTCACGTTGAGTAGATATTTTTAGAGTATTCATTTGCTGAATTTGGTGGCCGGAGGAAGGAGATCGAAGGAGAGGAAGGAGGAGGAGGAGGAGGAGGCCACGCTACTGGAGAAGGAGAAGGAAGAAAAGAAAAGAAAAGAAAAAGAAAGAAAAAGAAAAGAAAAGTGGGCCGATCCGGTTCGATTCGAATCGGTTCGGTCTGATTCAGTGATTTGGTCTCATTTCGTTTGGTTTTTCGAGTTTTCCAATCGATTTTCGGATCCTTCGTGTGGTTCTCGACAAATTAAATTGATTTTTAGGTCCGGTTTTATTTATTTTGATTATTTTAGTTAGGTTCTATAACATTCCTTCAATTTACTTAATGTTAATATTAATAATCATATATATATATATATATATATACATTTTTTTTTTTTTTTTTTGATAAATTTCGATAATGTGTTTTGGGCTTGAGCCCAACTTCGTAAACTTGGGCTTGAATTGAGGCTATTTTATACTTGCAGTCCACATGATTAAAATTTCTGATTTTTGATTTAATAAAAATTCAAAAGTTTCGAAAATAAGAATTCGGGGTATTACACTTTGCCCCTACCTTATTTTTTTAATTGTTCTTTATTTCATTCTATTAAAAACCTTCAAGGCTTTCCCTTTCTTGATTTTGTTTACTCTTTACCTTAATATATTCTGTTTCTTTTAATATCAGAAGCAACGAAAACCTTCTATATTTTTTTAACAGTAATAGAAAAGATTGAATGACGGCTTAATTACTGACATACAGTAGAAATTATATGAAAATACAAAAAAAAAAAAAATGAATTCGGAGCTGTTTATCTAAGAGTTTAAATTAGAAGTAATCAGTAAGAATAATTGTTTAACTTAAAATGATAAAAAATGACGTTAGCTGTTTAATTAGTTGAATTCGAAGGAAAAAAGATAAAGAGTATGATTATCAAAAAAATTTAAATAAAATCTAAATGCTAAACGTTAGATATTTAACACTTCATAAAAAACTTCTTCAACTTCTAAAAACTATTATAAAAGCTATGTTATTGAATAGCTACAATTAATAGAAATAAAATTTTGAGTTGTTAAAACGCTAAAAATTAGCTGAAAAGCTGTTGCCGAACAGAATCTTCGACATGATCTGGCAAGGTATAATTCTTGTCTGGCTCCTTTGGTTTTTAATTTTGAGTTGAAATAGAAATTTCTAGACCAATTTTGGTCGAAATGGACCTACGGCCGTCCGTATTTGGTATAATAAATTATAAAATTTGATTTCATAATGTTTAGAACAATAAAATGAATATTTTTGTTCATATTAACTAAATATGAAACACGAAATTCCAAATGAATTTGAAAAATTTTTGTAGCATTTAATTATACCAAATGAGGTTTAAATGGATGTTAATAGGATGAATGAAATTGCAGGTGAAGAAGCAAGTTGGAGCCTACATAACTGAAGCAAGATGATTCAACAATCATTATGTGCCAACATTTGAAGAATATATTTTTAATGCTGTGATTAGTTATACTTATCCCATGTTGATAACCTTATCATTTTGTGCGATGGGTGAAGTTGCTTCAAAGCAAGTATTTGATTGGCTATTCACTGAACCTAAACTTCTATATACTGCATCAGGTCTCGCAAGGCTCATCAATGACATTATGTCCCATGAGGTATGCCAAATTAGTAGTGTCATAGCTATTTCACTTTAATGTTTCTTTTTATACTTCAACGAGTTGTCTATATCCATATCTGTTTTTACAATCCATAGTAATCTTCATTCGCCTTTGAAGACAAAGGTGCTGACCTGAGGGAGTTTAATACTTCACTTTAAAGACACATGAGGTGAGAAAATTTTATTTAGACTTGGTCGTAATAACTAAAGACACATGAAGTGGATCTCATATTTGAAATCCATCGTATATATTATATATATATATATATATATATATAGATCCTTTTTTTTTTTATACAGATCGATAGTATGGTGCTACAATTTCAGCAGACTTCAAACTCAAACTCATAAATCAATGCAGTACAAAGGCTCATTAAGGGCAACCTATATAGAG
The DNA here is from genome assembly GCF_041381405.1 of Jatropha curcas. Lineage (NCBI taxonomy): Eukaryota > Viridiplantae > Streptophyta > Magnoliopsida > Malpighiales > Euphorbiaceae > Jatropha > Jatropha curcas. The sequence goes on from NW_028322355.1 coordinate 12,673, forward strand.
TAGAAAATAATTGGGGGGGCAGGATAGATTCTTGTACAGTAATTTTAATTAAGTCCAATTAGAGAATTATTAAATGCTGCAATTTTCAATATGTATGCAGTTTGAGCAAGAAAGGGGACATGTTGCTTCTGCAGTAGAATGTTGTATGAAGCAATATGGTGTGTCAAAGCAGGAAGCTTACGAAAAGCTGAATAAAATAGTTGCTAATATGTGGAAAGATCTGAACGAGGAGCTGATGAAAGAAATTGATATTCCAAAACCTATTCTAATGTGCATTCTGAACATTGTACGTGTAATGGATGTTGTGTACAAGGATGAAGATAGCTATACCCACTCCAACACTTCTCTGAAGGATATTCTGGCTACCTTTTTAGTCAATCCTGTGGCTGTTTAAGCATTAATCAATTGCTTTGTGTTTCCGAAATGCAATTGGAGAATCAAATAAATGGTTGTGATGTGAAGTTCAGTTTCATATATTATGAATCTGAAAGTGATCTAATAAAGTTCAACCTTGTTCTGGATTTGGTTTTCTAAGTTTTGCTTAATTGCTAATTATTGTATTTCTGATGATAATTGGTTTATATTAGTGAATATTGCATGTTGAGATTGTCTTTTAGAGGAGTGGGTGATTGAAAGAAAGCTTTGAGGCATGAATAATCACTTTCTTTTAAGGATTTATTAAGGCTTAATGTATCAGAATATTTGGAACTTTGTTTATTTTTCAATTTCATCTTATTTTGACCTTTATGTATATTTTATCCTAATTTTGACTTTTTTGCAGCAATAATACTCTCAACTACAATTAAGGATGGAATTGCAATTTACAAATAAAAAAAATACTTTTTATCATTCTTTTAAATTAATAATAAAAGTACGGTTTAAATGCCTTTTGGATATCAAATTATAATCAAATTTAGGGAGTAACACACTTATAAATTTATAAGTATAGTATTTGAGAGATGTGCAATTAAAACAATTAACAAGTTATTTTTTTATTAAATGAACACTAATATAACTATATTATCAATCCAAAAAATTGCAGCCATTAGGATTTTTCATCTTGAAAATATAGGTAATATGAAAATTAAATATGTAATTGAAAAAATTATACTTTTATTAAATTAATTTTTATGCCACGTGGCAAGTAATATAAATTTATGTTATTAAATTTTTAATTAGCACATTTATTTAAAAAATAAATTTTAATTTATGCAACATTAATTGGATAGACCGATGGAAATTTTTTAAAATTTTATAAGTGTCTCATGATAATTTAAAAAAGATAAAAATACTTTTTGCATCTGTAATTTTATTTTTAATTACAATTGAGGATATTATTGCTACAAAAAGTCGAATTAAAGTAAAATTAACAAAAATATCAAAATACGGTGAACTTGTGAAAATTTACAAAGTTCAAGTTATCAGAATATTTTGATATATTAGGCTAGGACTTAATTACCCCCCACTTAATTATTGCAAAGTCATAGCAATAATCCTCCCAGGATATAACAAAGATCAGGGTATCTACACGCAACAACCTTGAAGATATTGCTTAAAGAAATTTTGTAAGTCTTATTTACAAATAGATGACAAATGAGAAGAAATTATTTTTCAGTCTTTGAATCGGTTATTATAAAACACTTATTTTTTTAAGTAAAATCAAATCCTTTTTTATTTAATTTACAAACTTACTTCGGTTTCAAGTAAAAACTATTTTCAATTTTTAATTTTTAATTTTTACAATTTCATTTAATTCGGTTTGAAATCAAACCACCCATTTGCATACCCCTACTTTATGGCACCTTTTCTATCAAAGTATTATATTTATGAAATGAAACATATGTGGGGTCTACATGATTGTACCATCTATCCTCTCATTTTATATCTAATTTCTGATACTTGTCTAATGTAATCATTTATGATTTTGTGTACCTTACGTGACCACACATCCATCTCAGAATTCGTATCTCCAAAGCATTCAACACACTACTATATAACATAAAAAAAAAAAAAAAAAAAGAATTCAATAAAAAAAATATCTAATTTAATATGTAAGGATGATATAATATTTGTTACAAAATAAATTATGAAATTCACCTATCTAGACTGGGTCTATAGGCCCATCCATAAACCAAACATACGTCAATTCAACATAAAAATTGTCACAAACTCCATAGAATTCTAACACAAAGCCAAACCATAAATTAAGTTGTTCTTAATATATCACGTCCACACAATTAATAACGGGGTGTAAATGAGCCAAACCAGCTCGTGAGCTATTCGAGCTTGGCTTGAAAAAAATTCGAAAAAGTTCGGCTTGAATCGAGCTTGAGCATTCTCATTTAACAATCGAACTAAGCTTGAGGTTAATGATATTCAAGTCGAAAGCTCGTGTGGCCTTATCGAGCTTTTATATATATATATATATATATAAAATATTAATTCAACTGGAGCTTTTACTCGAGCCTAAAAATATTATATATAATATAATATAATATTAATTTTAAAAATAATCAAATCAAATCGTAAAAAATGAAGGAAATTTTCAGAATTTTGAAAGAAAATACAATATTAAATAAAGAGAGTGTCTTGAAATTTCTCTTTTCGGGCTTTATATATATTCTTTGTTATTATATTTTTTTGAGGATAATTCTTTGTCATTATTAAATGAGTCATTTTTAGTTTTTGTATTACACATAATGAAGTCTTCAAGCTTTGTTCTATCATTTAAAAAGAGTTAAACATATACCTAGTCAATCATGAAGAAAGGATCAGTAACACTCAATATAACATAAAGATTTTAATCATAAAAAAAAAATTGTCAAGAGTTGGTAAACTGTCAAGAATTTTGAAAATTAATATAAGAAGAAGACAAGCACATAAAGACATACTGAAGATGGCTAAATAATTAAAATTTTCATTAAAAAATTTATAGTCCTCAAAATTTAGTGTTTTCACATTGAATTCTTATTTCTTTTACATTTTTTATTCATTAGAAGCTATATATTCGGAATAATAATATATGTTATAGTTCTCTTCTTTAAATTTATTATAAATACTTTAATATGAATTGAATTGGAGATTGAAACATTTAAATGCAGCTTCAACTTTAATCACTGTCTTAGTTAAAAATCAATAATAAATTGGTTAAAAATCAAATCAATAATAATTATTCACTTCGATTAGTTTAATTACATTTTTTAGTCGTTTTAATTTCTGATTTTTTTGCTCAATTATAGAAATAAACTAAATTTTTGCAAAATCGAACCAAATTAATTAAATTGAATCAATTTAATTCTATTCAATTTAGTATATAATTTTATTTTTGTTCTGTGTAGAAAAAATATAATGCAATTTTCGGATTACCAGATCGGTTAGGTTGAAAATTCTTTTCACAGCAAAAGAAGAACTAATAAAAATTATATTGATAATCGTTTAAAAATGTTAAAAATCTGTTTTTTCTTTCGTGAAGAAAATATCAAACTTTATTATAATCATTAAAAACTAAATAAGTGGTAAGCAAATATTTTAATACGTGATATATAGTCAACGGATGATGTGATTGAAGACCAAAAAAACGTATATTCACCCTGAAATTTTTACCAAAAAAATCTTATTATCTCCTCAACTTTCAAAGTGGTTCTATATCATCTTAAATTTTATTTTTTATAATAATCTCATACCTTATCATATTCACAAAAAATTGTGCTCCACGAGCGTGTGATGATGTGTACAATTACACCCTAAATAATTAAATAATCAAATTCCAAGACCTTTAATATGAATAAAGCTAAATTCTATTAAAGGAAATTCAATTAAAATATAAAAATACAAAAGAAATTGAAATAATGAAAATATCAGCCAAAAACAATTGAAGATATGAAATCCAAAATGGGCAATATTGCCCTTTTGGTAAAAATATTGGTGCCACTTGTTTTGCCTCCTCCATGACAAACAAACAAAATAAATAAAAAGGGGGAAAGAGAATATCATATTAGTTAGGATGAAAAGTTAATCTAGGAAGAGAAAAAGGAAGAATAAAATAAAGAAATTTGTTTGTATAGAAGAGAAAGAAAGGGCTCGACAATTATGTAGGTATGTATAAATGTGTTCCTTCTTATCACATTAACACTCCGTTTGGTAATGATTATCTGATATGTTCTCTATTGTAAATTACTGATTTAGTTAGATCTACTGTTGGAAAATTAGGTGCTACTACTAGGTTGGTAAGGCCAGGACTCTCCACACGAATTGTTTGCAGCAAGTTAAGCAAATGGCTATACTGGTCTAAGGTCAATGCCACATTTGTGCTCAATCTCAAGGCTTCCTGATTTGCAAGATTCACTGAATAACCATTGTCTCGAGATGCAGAGGAGAAATCTACAGTATTAATAACATTATTTGCAGAGACTGTATGAAGCTTCTGTTTAGAGCCATAACCAGGTGGAAACCTGTGCTTCTTGCTTCTTGTAACAGGTATCAATTGTGTGTCTAGATTGCCCATAGTAGGTGCCAAACCTATTATCAGCAGTAGATCATTTGTAATTAAACCTTTGAAAAGGTTGTTTTGTCTTAGGGAAGCTTTTAGCATCAATAAAAAATCTCTTGTTTACAAATGCTTTGGCTTCTGATAAAGTTGAGTTATGGATACTATGAAGAGAGCCATAGTAATCTTTCTTGTTGCAGAACTAGAGAAAAAACCTTATTTATTACTGGAAGAGGATCAAGTAACAAAATCTGTGATTTAACTGTATTAAATTAATCATTCAAGCCTTTAAGAAATCTAATAATATGATCATTCTCTTGATATTGCTTAATTTTGTTCACAATTCCACAAGTACAAGGATTCTGACGTATACAAACAGGTAGAGCTCTAAAATTAGGAAGTTCATCCCATAAGATTTTCAGTTTAGTGAAATATTCAGCAACTGACTTCTCTCCTTGTTTAAGAGCATAAATCTCCTCTTGTAAGTCAAAAATTCTAACAATATCTCCCTGTGAAAATCTTTCTTTGAGATCATTCCAAATCTCAACAGCTTTGTCTAACCACAAGACACTTTTTGTAAGTGAAGGCGATAAAGAATGAATGAGCCAAGAGAGTACCATAGTTTTGCATCGTTCCCAAACAGGATAAAGCAGGTCTCCTATAGCTGGTATTATAAGAGTTCCATCAAAGAACTTCGATTTGTTCTTGGAAAGAAGCGCCATCTTTATAGTGCGAGACCAAGTATGATAATTTGCTCCTGTCAAAACCGGTAAAACCAGAACAAGAGCTCAATTCTCATTTGGATGGAGATAAAAGTGATGCATTGGATCTTGTGTTGGATGCAAAGTTGGAGTCGTCATCGAGTGAATCAGTCAAACGAAATTAAATTGACAAAGGAAATCTCTTAATTTGTAGAGAAATCAAAGATTAATCAAGAAAATTCTGAAAATGGTTAACCAGATTATGTTTGGCAAGCAAGAAAGAGAAAGAAAATCAAAGGAAGCGGAAGTAAATCAGAGAAAGAGCTCTAATACCATATGAAGTTTCAGAAAAAAGAAGAAACTGAATTTGATTATGTGTATAAATGAACCAAAAAGAATAATTACACTGATGTTTATTTACAGTTATATATCACAAAAATTACAAGCTACTGCCAACTAATTTGCTTAACTGTACAATTGGTTGCAACAAACTAATTTCCTCTAACTGACATTGGTGTTCTTTTTCCTTTTTGATTGCTAACTTGGTTTATCATCTAACAAGTACAAATAAATTTTAAATATAAAATTCATTTAAAAATAAATATTTCATGTTTAGAATAAATTTAAAATTGAAAATTTATTTACTTTTATGTTCTAAAATATTCTTAGTATAATAAATTCATAAGGCTAGGGGATGAATAGTTTTCCCATAAAATTTTGGGTTATTTAAGTTTGTGGAATTCACTTGGAAATTCTATATTTTTTATAAAATTTTTTGTTTAGTTATATTCAAATCCATAAAATTAAATTCGTAGAATTTGATTTTTCATTTTTTCTCACACCTTATATGAGAATTTATATTTATAAATGAATTCCATAAATTTTTGTGGAATTCATTTATTCTAAACAAAGGGTAACAGTGAAAAGTTTCAAATTAGATATGAATTAAAGAAATCATTCAACCATCTCAGTTTGAAAAAATATATAATTGTCTAAATTATTTTTTATTAATTTTTTAAATAATTAACGCTTCTTTAGTGAAAGTACCAAGAGATAAAATTAAAGTTGCAAACAAATAATTAATAATTTTTTCAATTTTTTAAAATAACACATAAAATGATACTTAAAATTTTACTGGAACTTATTTGCACAAAAATTCATGGAATAAAATGAGAGAGCTGTTGATCTAGGGCTATTTGTTTTAGGTTAATGACAATTTATTGGACATGAAATTTATTCTTTTGAATAATAGAAAATAATCTTGTTCCTACGAGCTATCAATAAATTGTTTATCTTAAAAGTTAAATTTTGTTAAAATGAAAAATATTCTTTTTAATCTAATATAAAAAAAACTACGTTACTTATTGCCAAACAATTTTAAATTCACACTATATATTACTCGTTAATCATTCAGCGATAAGTTATTGATATCACTTTTTAATCATTTAGTTCAATAAGATAATGATTCAAATTCAGCATTTCACAATATTTCAATCCAATTCCTTTTCGTTATTTCAAGTAGTACAATTTTGTTTTCTTTGTCCTGTCATTGCAGGTGTGGGCATACGAAAGTTAAAGGCTAAATATATATAAATTCACCCCTCAAGTATGTAATTTTAATTTTATGGCACTCTGAATTTTATGAATAGTCTATGATGACTGGAATTTGTAAACTTTAATAACATTGCACAATTTTCCATATTAATAGCAATAGTTTTTAAGATTTTTTATTTTTATATGCAAAATATTAATTCGATGTGAAGTTAGTATAACTTTTTAAACAATAATTTTCACGTTTTTTAACTATATAATAAGTGTTTAATTGATACCAATTTGGAAATTAAAGCGCTCAATAAAATAATTATGTAAATTAAGATGTTTAATAAGTGTAATTTTATAAGTTCAAATGTTTAATAGATCAAAATAAAAAATAAGAATCGGTCGCAAATTAGAGACCGATACAATCGGTCGCAAAATTGAATAATCGGTCGCAATTTTTGGTCGTGGTTTAATTGGAAATTCAGCCGCAAATTTGGTTGCAGAATATCGGTCGCAGTTTTTTGAAAGAGGTCGCAAATCGGTCGCAAAAATGGAAAAAAAAAATAAAAAAAAATTAAATATTATTTTGAAACCAAAATTTTTCTGCACCTGTGAAAATTGACATAAATGCATATATATCACACACGCAATTCAAGAACAGTATAAAAATATAATTTTTATTATTCTGAACAAATTAAAATATGAAAATACAAATGAAAAAATAAAAATGTCCAAAATCAAATCTATATATGCTGCTGCTCATCTGCAGGATCCGATGTCGGATCTCCCGATGTCGGATCGCCGGGAGGAGTACCTGCTGGATGTGATGTAGCGCCAGGAGGGGTGACCAAGGTATCGTCTGCAACATCGGGATCAGGAGCCGATAGTGGCTGCTGCTGAGACGTCGAAACATGTCGGTCTGTAGCAGGCGCAGGATCAGAGGAAGAAGTACCAGCACGGTGCTCACCGGACAGCCGCATCACATGCGCTTTAAGCTCTGCAATCTGTCTCTGCTGATCAGCAAGCTGAGCCCGTATATCCTCATCATAGTGCGAGTCAGTGTGCTCCGGCTGCGGTGCTGCGCTGGCTGTAGAAGCGTGAACTGCTGAGCCAGTGTAAAACTGTGATGCTTGAGACCCGATGCCGTATACCTTCCTCTTCTTCTCGCCCCCTACAGCCTCGAGATAAAGCGCTACCTCGTCAATTCTTGACTCAGCTTCGGATTCATCGGTCTAAGAAGTAACAATATGCTCCCGAGCTGTAGTATAGTTCTCATGAAAACAAAAAATTAATTAATCAATGCAATTGCAAGCTTTATTATATTGAACTTTGTACATCTTCGCAATGATTAGAGGGTAAATGTAAATATTATTCATTGTTACTTACATTGACGGTCAGCGCACGTCTGTCGACAAAGGTATTACGATCGTGGTCCTTCGTGTGAGTGTATGTAAACACCTCCATCGGTGTGGGCTCACGACCTAATTCTTTAGCCTGTAATGAATTTTTATGCATGATATATTAATATATATAGTGTCCTTTCATTAAACATCAGTTTCTTGTAAAGGGACTAGTTCACTTACTAATAATCGAGCTGTCTCTATAGCAGATATAGATCCGCCTGTGTGTCGCGAAGGTCCTGCTCCATCACCGCCAGTCTCACTGTGCCTGTTTTGTGCAAATATCTCCCGCTTTCTCTTGAATGCAGGATCCTCCCAAGCCTTTTGCCAGCTCTCCCATATCTCCTGAGACACGCACTGCTGCTTCTTACCGCTTCTTCTCATCCTATAGGTGAAGTCAGCATATCGATCGGTGCATATCTTCTCCCAGGCTACTTTCAGCATAGCCGTAATGGCCTCGTCCCATATGAAATGTTTCTGCAAAAAAATTGAAATATAGCGTTTAAACACTAAGGATGTATCTTGAATTGTAAACATTGAATGATGATATAACTTAAACCAAAGAGTACCTGGAACTCCTCCCAATAAAAGTCTCTCGCCTCTTGTGGTACGGCATCCCATGTGTATCCTTCTTTATGCAGCTGTAGCTTGATTATCTTCAAAATTTGCCTCGCTGCTCGAGAAGATAGATATATGCTGAAAAAAAAAACAGAAGTGAAATATAATTACACGAAAGCATCACAGTTATGAATAAGTACAAAATATAATTACAAAATATGCCTGTAGAAAATTTGAATAAGTACTTACTGTCCCGCTACCAAACTGAGGGTGATACGTGGCTCTGATGAAGCTGCGAAAGAAATGACAAATGTTATAAATTTTTAGATAATTAATATATAATTAAAATGACAGTTATGACATTTATGATTACCTTGCACAGTAGGTGACTGTGCAGCTGGTGGAGTCTGTACTGGTCCAGAAGAGGAAGGAGCAGAAGAGGAAGGAGCAGAAGGCTGTGATGGCGGCAGTATTGGACGCTGAGCAGAGGATGAAGCCCCAGACGTACCTGAAGAAGGATGTGATGGCGGCAGTACTGGTTGCTGAGCAGATGACAAAGCCCCAGACGTACCTGACGAAGGACGAGGGATCGACCCTCCTCGTCCAGGGCCATGACCTCCACGCGAACCACTACGGGACGCGTCAGAATCAAACAGTCTGCCTCTAGCCATCTGTACTGCAGATATCAGAACCTAGATAAAATGAATTTATACAATTATATGAATTGTAGAACATGTGGTAAATATGAGTAAACAAAGTGAATACCATTGAAATTCTTCATTAATAATATTAATTACATATACATTTATCAATTTGTAACAGTAAAATTGCTCTAAGTTTTAAGTGTCTTGAATATCATCTGCTTCCTCCTCCTCTTCATCAGCTTCCTCTTCTTCATATTCGTCTTCTGAGGTACCCATGATGATTTGATCTTCTTCCTCTTCATCATCTGATGGTCCTATTTCAACATAAGATCGGCTTTCATCATCCAATCTATCTGTTAAATCTTCAACAACTTGCATCGGTTGCGTTTCAACCCTAACTTCTTGAAATGCCTCTGATACTGCGAGTGAAGAAGATTGTTTCGTTTCAAGTGCATGAACAACTGATCTAGCCTTGATTTTACACACTGCCATCCAATCGCATCTATCTCGTTTAAACGATGGATATAGGACATAGTACACCTGTGCAGCTTGCATTGCCAAAACAAAAGGTTCATACTTTGTATATCTTCTTCTTTGATTAATATCAACCAGATTATACTTAGGATGAACCTTCGTGCCAATGTTTGGCGTAGGATCAAACCATTCACATTTGAATAAGATTGTGCACTTCATTGGTAGGCCTGGATATTCTAACTCCAAAACCTCAACCAATTTCCCATAAAAATCGTTTGACACGTCACTGTAGTTTGATCCCTTTATGCACACACCGCTGTTCATTGTCTTTCTGCTTCTCCCATAACCCTCAGTGTGAAACTTGTAACCGTTTACAAAGTAGCCAGAGTAGGCATTAGCAACCGGTAATGGCCCCTTTGCCAGATCCGTAATAAATCTGTTACGAATATCGCTTTCTGAGCTTCGAGCCTATGGGAAATAGTAATGACATGAGTCAGATTTAATAAATGTACATTCCGCGTTGTGTACATTGAAAGTAACTTACATAATATTTGAACCATTTGATCTGCAAATTCCGTGTCCAGCTTTGCATCAACTGCAATATCAGTCAAATTGAGATTTTGAAGCTGCAGAAGATTGATATATTTCCTATTTATCAACGAACCATATTAGCATAAGTACGATTTAACAACGGCCCACGTCAAGTTTAGAATGTTTACATTATTTATACTTACTGTACATATGGTGTGATCTCTTCGCAATTCAATAAAATATAGGTTTGAGCCGCTTGTATCTCTGCATCAGTCAATCGTCTTTTTTTTTATTTACCAATCGTACGCCCAGGGTAGGTGAAAATTTTTAGATTTCCTTCAAACTCAGATTGAACGCGATCTCCTCCGTCATCGTTACGTGGCACTCTCCGATGTTTGGTGAAAACATGTTGGTCAAAGTAGTGTGAACAGAATGTGGAAGCTTCTTCCACCAAATATGCATTGCAAATGGATCCCTCGACCTTTGCCTTATTGTGCACATTCTTTTTAATTTTCTGTAGGTGTCTGTGATTGTACAATGCCAATATGTAAGTATAAGTTCAAAAAAATGATGTAATCATTAGAATGAGATGTTAGTGAATCACCTCTCAAATGGATACATCCATCGATATCGTACCGGTCCTGCTAAACGACATTCATAGGGCAAATGAACCGGCAGATGTTCCATAGAATCAAAGAAGCCGGGTGGAAAAATTCGCTCCAACTTGCACATCACTACTGGGATTTCTCGAGCTAATTGGTCCATATCATCGCATAGGATAACAGTCATCGTCAATTCCTTGAAAAAGAGACTCAATTCTGTCATTGCTTCCTAAATTTTTCCTGGTAATAATTCCCAGAATGCCACAGGGATCAATCTTTGCATGAAAACATGGCAGTCATGGCTTTTCATGCCAAACAATCTGTACTTCCTCATGTCCACACATCTACCCATATTTGAAAAGTAGCCATCTGGAAACCTTAATGATCGTAACCATTTGCACAATAATTGCCTTTGGGGTTTATCTAAACAATAACATGCCTTCGGAAACTTACCAGTAAGTACAGATTGCTCGAGTTCTGGTCGACGACAAATTTCCTTCATGTCTGCTCTCGCTTTTGCATTATCCTTGGTTTTCCCTTCAATGTTCATGACAGTGTTGAACAGATTTTCAAACACATTTTTTTCTATGTGCATGACATCAAGGTTATGACGAATAAGAAGTGAACTCCAGTATGGCAAATCCCAGAAGATGCTTCGCTTTTTCCACCCGCTATTCCTGCCAATTCTTGTATTTACCTCATCTGCACCTAACTCTGTAACTTTCATAAGCCCCAGATCTTCAATTTCTTATAATATTTGTGCTCCAGACTTCACAGGTGGAGGGGGTTCAACAATAGTCGTGTTCTTTCTAAAGCATTGTCGATTTCTCCTCCAAGGGTGAGATTCTGGTAAGAATTTGCGATGACAATCAAACCAACATTGTTTACCTCCATTCTTAGTGTAAATGCATTAGTGCTTTCCATGCAGTGAGGACAAGCCAATTTGCCAGCCGTACTCCACCCAGATAACATTCCAAAAGCTGAAAAATCACCGATGGTCCAAAGCAAAGCAGCTCGCATTATGAAATTCTGATTGGTCGAAATATCGAATGTTTCAACCCCATATTCCCATAAATAATTAAGTTCAGCAATCAAAGGCTGCAGAAACACATCAATTTTATGTTTTAGATTAGTAGGCCCAAGAACAATAACACACAAAAACATATATTCATCTTCATAGACATTGACGGTGGTAGATTATACGGTGTCACAATGACAGGCCATGATGAATATTGCTGTCCTGATTGGCCAAACGGCTGAAACCCATCAGTACAAGCCTCAATCTCACGTTTCTCATATTCAGCAGCAAACACAGGATGAATGTTATCAAAATGTTTCCACGCTTCAGAGTCTGACGGATGAGTCATTATACCATCCTCATATTCATGCAAAGCATGCCATGTCATGTGTTCAGTTGTCGCCTTAGATGCATATAACCTTTGAAGGCGAGGAATAAGAGGGAAATAATACATCTTCTTGAAAGCCTTCTCTTTTTGTTCTCTACCAGTCCCTTGACCCCGCCGTTGATATCTTGGAAGATTACAAAACTTGCATTCTCTGAATTCCGAGTCAACACCCCAGAATATCATACAATTATTACGACAGCAATCAATCTTTTCTACGGTAGTCCCAACCCCCGAACTAATTTTTTGTCCGATAAAAATTATCAACATGAATGGCCTTCAGGCAACATTTCTTTTGCTAATGCACAAAATCATCCTACACCTTTCTAACTAAAAATGGGTGCTCCACTTTTCATGTGTAGTAATCGGCAACAACAGACAGAAACTGAATGATTCTTGCATCCAGGCCACAGTTCACCGTTAGCTGCACTTAGCATGTCAAACAATTGTTGTGCTGCTACGTTTGGCGATTCCTCCATATTATCCCAATCACATTGTACTCTACTCGCATCGATTACCATATCATTGCATTGATTACCATACAGAAATTGATAAGGCTGAACTTCTAAACTTACCGGAATGGAGTGGCCTGACCCACTGGCAACTCGAGCTTCACCATGATGTATCCATTCGTAATAATTTTCCACGAACCCATGTTTGCACAAATGAAGTTTCACTGTATCGATGTCTAAGAAGGCTCGATTTCGACACTTCTTGTGATTACATGGACACCTCAACTTATTACCATCCATAAAACTGGGATTACCAACTGCAAACTGTATAAACGCCTCCAATCCTTGCAGGAACTCTTGTCTTAATATCCCATTGACCTCGAACCTCCAGTACATCCAATCTCGATTATTTTGCATTTTTTTTACCTAATTAACAATGTGTTTATAAAGGGTCGTGTCATGTAATTGCATTAGTCTAAACCATCCTTAAAACATGCACCTAATGTAATGTTCAATTTACAACACTTATAAGTAACTAAGGTTATTTCTATAATAAGGGTAACTATATATAAATGTAAAATCACTAAGTTCATTTATTGAATACAAAGACTACTGTAATAAAGGTAAGTGTACTATTCTACATATTGAATTTTTGGGAAAAAATTCGGCAGCATTTCGGCACAACACAATCAAATCTCAAATAAAAAACAAATCAATAAACACTTCTATATCATACCAACATTCTCCAAAGGCAATATGGCCACTACTAGGCCTCCAATCCAAACTCATCATTCATTTAAGTCAAAAACATATTTAAGAAAATAACGACAATAATATAAAATAAAGAAAAACACAGCCAAAACTTCTCAAGAAAGAGTTGCCAATAATTAAGAACATGTAATAACCTAAAACACAAAAAATTATTTATATACATTCCAATTATTCTTCAAAAAAAAAAAAAAATTGGAGCAATTAGTTTTTGTACTTGTTATTATTTTTGTTCAGTACTTTCACAGAGTTAGTTTTTATGCATCAACTACGTATACGCTGATCTTAAGATATTTACAATTAGTTTTTGTAGTTTGGAGCATATATTGAAAACTGAAAACTCTTAAGTACACATCGCATTTGCATATTTCTTTTATATTCTTTTTCGATTAACTTGAATAAAATGTAAAATATTATATAATAAAAAGAAAATTGCTTTCATTTTCAATCCCATAATATTTATATTGTATATTTGAAATGACACTTGCTTTGAAACTTTGAAACTTTTCCGAAGTGGTTGCAGACTTTGAAATGGTCTACTAAAGTAGCTATCAAAGTTTGATTAAATTTTTTTAATAATTTAATTATTTCGGTTCAATTTTAAACTTTGATGAATTTGTGAAAGGTATTTTATAAGTTATTAAAAATTAGATCACTTATTAGATTTGAGAAATTTTGATGGATAAAATGAGTTTATTTTTTTATACATTCAACAATTTTTTTAGTAAATAAATGTTGAAATAAGAAAAACTACTAAATGTTAATTTCACATTTTTCATTAAAAGTCCTAACAAAAAATATATAATAAATCAACCACAATATATTTAGAACCTTTAAAATATTTTTCTCTCCTAATAACAACTGTAAAAATCATTCTACTATATATTTACAATAGTTTTATATGTATTGATTACTAGATTTTATATTAATAAAATAGAACTTTAAAGCAAAAAGAAAATGCAATTTTTAATGAATAAAATGTTTTTTTAGAAAAGATAAATAAAAATAGAGATTGAATAAGCAAAAAAATTTGGCGTTCTCACTAATCACATTCAATTTTGTTGCTAAATTTCATTATCATCCATCGGTAAAATTGCAGAAATTAATGTAATTTGAAAATTAAAATTTTTATCGCTCGATATCACTCGAATGTATCTCCAAATGTCGTTCTTCCTAAATATTAATGGCGCGTTCTATTTATTCGATTCAATTTAGTCAAATTTGTATGATAAAATGATATTTATCTATTTGCTTGGATATTAAGGGTTATTAATTTTATATAGCAACAATTTTTAAATTTTTTTTCGTTTTTTAAATAAAATATGTAAAATATAATTACGGCTTTTTGTTGACTGAAACTCTCAATTTTTAATTTATTTAAGTTGCATATATATATGTTAAATTAAAAAAAAAAATAACAAAAAAAAAACAGGAAAAGAAGAAGAAGAAGAAGACAGAAAAAGGAAAGAAGACAGAAGAAGAAGAAAAAAACAAACAACAGGAACAAGAAGAAAAGAAGAAGAAGACAAAACAAAAGAAAAGAAAAAGAAAAAAAAGAAGAAGAAGAAGAAGAAGAAGAAGAAGAAGAAGAAGAGAAGAATGAAGAGAAGAAAGAAACAAGAAGAAGAAGAAGGAACAGAAGAAGAAGAAGAGAAGAAAAAACAAGAAGAGAAGAAGAAAAGAGAAGCAGAAGAAGAACAACAAAAAAGAAAAGAACAAGGAGACGAAGATAAGAAGAAGAAGAAGAAGAAGAACAAGCACAAGAAGAAGCAGAAGAAGAACAGGAAGAAGAAGAGGAAGAAACAACAACAAACAAGACGAAGAAAAAGAAGAAGACGAAGAAGAAGAAGAACAACAACAAGAACAAGAACAAGAAGACGAAGAAGAAGAAGAACAACACAAGCAAGGAAGAAGAAGAAGAACAGGAGAAGAAGAGGAAGACAACAACAAGAAGACGAAGAGAAGAAGAAGAAGAAGAAGAAAAGAAGAAGAGAAGAAGAAGACGGAGGAAGAAGAAGAAGAAGAACAAGAAGAAGAAGAAGAAGAAGAACAAGACAAGAAGAAGAAGAATAAAGGAAGAAGAAGAAGAAGAACAAACAATAATACAAATAATAATAATAATAATAAAATAATAATAATGATAATAATAAAATAATAAATAATAATACCCTAAAAAAATCTAATCGCAACTCTATATACAAAATCAACCATAACCTAATACAATAAAAACAAATAAAATCGAAAAAAAAAATTGGAAAAATTAATCACAAAATAAAACTAACCTCAGATTTTCGCAACAGGTGACCGGAGTGCAAAGCGAGTGGGGCTGGCGGCGTCAGGCGGGCTGGAACGGTGTCAGGAGGGGCCGGAGTGGCGCTGCGGACGGAGGAGAGGAGAGGAGAAGGAGAAGAGAGAAAGAAGAAGAAAGAAAAAAGAGAGGGCCCGACGCTTAAAGCCCTAAATTTGCGACCGACATATCGGTCGCAAATGTTATAACTATCGGTCGCAATTTTAATGAGCTGACGTCGTTTGATAGGCTCAAAATTTGCGACCGATTTGCGACTAAATATATCGGTCGCAAAAAATCGGTCGCAATGTAGTCTCCAATCGGTCTCAGAACTTTGGCCCATTTTTGACGCGCGAAATTTTGCGACAGAAGAACACTTAGTCGCACATCGGTCGCAAAATCGGTCGCAATCCGTAGTAACAGGTCGCAAATCATTAACCATTCTCGCGGGAATTTTCAGCGCCAAATTTTGCGACCGATGGCTTATAAGTCGCAAAGCGGTCGCAAAATTGCGACTGAATTAAGTCGGTCGCAATTGTGCGTTTTTTTGTAGTGAATTAGAGAGTTTTGTGGGAGATAAATAATATTTGAAGGAATTTAATTGGAGAATATTTGGAGAAAAGACCAAAACACCCTCCAATTTGGAGAAAAGACCAAAATACCCTTTAGTTGCTTTATATGTCAACTCCTCATTATTGAGCAACACTTTTCTTTTCTTCTCCTCCATTTCCAACGCCAACTTCCTCTCTTCTTCTCTTCTTGTTTTTCTTCACTTCTACTCACTAAATCCACCAAATTCACACCATTAAACTTGATTTAATTAATTAATCTTTGAGATAAAGCTTGAGAAGTAATTTTTGGTGAATTCTTTAAAGAAATTTGGAGTTCTCTACTTGAGCCAAGGTTGGAGAAACCTCTACCATGGAGTAAGGCAAGTTAGGGCTTAGAAAGCTTTCATTTAAGCTTGCTAAAGCTTATTTTAAGGTTAGTGTTCATAAACACACTTACCTTACTCAAATTTTTGTTTTGTGCCTTATGCAATCATAGTATATTTGGGATTTTGTATGAAATGATTGATTGTTGAATTTTGGTTGCAATAATATGCTCTTGGGTGATGTTTGATGAGTACTTATTATGTGGTAGACATTGCTACCTGTACCTTTATTGTTCATGTTCTTTTCAGGTTGAAGAAAACTGAAGTTGGGGAAAAAACAGGTTATTGAGTGAGATTAAGGACCATTTTTCGATCCTTTCTATTTCCATTTATGTCTGAGTCCTTCATAAAAGTTGTAGGTCTCTCTCTTAGCTTTCCAAACCCAACCTCTTGTGTCCAATTGGAG
Organism: Jatropha curcas; assembly: GCF_041381405.1. Taxonomy (NCBI): domain Eukaryota; kingdom Viridiplantae; phylum Streptophyta; class Magnoliopsida; order Malpighiales; family Euphorbiaceae; genus Jatropha; species Jatropha curcas. The sequence goes on from NW_028322355.1 coordinate 29,858, forward strand.
ATATATAGCTCAACTTATGGCTAAAACACCCAAACTGACTGTTTATGACGGGCCACATGCATCACTGAATTGATTGCCCATTTTGACCACTATAATGGCAAGATTATGTTCTGAGTTCTTCATGAGAGTTGTTGCCCTGTGTCTTAAGAACTTCTCTGGTTTTGGATTGAATTAATTGAGGTTTGGTTAAGGAGTAATTCAATAAACATTGGACTTGGTTCTGCTGAATCAGGTCTGGACTGTTGGTCTGTGTTCCTAGCTTTTGTTTGCTACCTTGTAGATTGATATGGGCTGTGATCCCTAATAACATTTGTAGTTTGTCTTAGCTTTCTAATGAATCTGATTTCGCTCCATTTGGAGACCTATAACTCAAGTTATGTCTTAAAAACCCTGCAAAGGTCAAGGTTATTTTAATGCTGAAATTTCCTATGTCTTAAATCATAGGTTTATGTGGATAAGGGTATGTATGAAGCATGTGTGATGAAGTTCTCTTGATTATTTGTATATTTTAGGATTATTTGACAAAACTAAGACAAGTTGACTAGTGTTATTATGGATATGTTTAAATGGATAAATGGGAAAAATTGTTGGAAATTCGGGAAAGAGTGTGGAATTGGCTTAGATAATGCATGATGAGGGTTGAAATGAATACTTGGTGCATAAGAGTTATGTTAGCATGCTTGATTGGAGAAGGAAATTCCTCCCCTTGGTTTTCATTAAGAGGTCAAACCACCTTAGGGTAATAATGCTTACTTAATTGTTTTCTATATGTGAAATATGTATGAATATTTTGATAACTTTCATATTTAGAGTTTTAAAAAAAATGGGTATTTAAGGTGTATGGCTTTCATATGTTTAGAGTTTTAAAAATGGGTATTAAGGACTTATATATATATATAATGAATGCATTAATTGATGATCATTAAAATGCTATTGAGGGTTTCTATAGTTATGAAGGTATAGAAGTGTTGTTGTGTTGCTATGGTGATTACTGGAATTTGCTGGGGGTTTAGAGTTATAATTGGGAGTGTTTTGTATTCACATGTTGGCGAGCTCAGTTTTTAAAGGGAAACTCTTGCAGTTTTGCTGTAAGATTTTCCTAAATTATTTCATAAGTTATATAATATATTTCAAAAACAAATTGAAAAAAATTATTCGCTAAACTTGTCAATACTTAATCACTTCTAATTCATAATATGATTTTATGATTTATATGTTATGTTAGGACGGTGTCTCCGGCACCGAATGTGGCATCCGCCGTCGGGTCTCTTGGGGCTGGGCGGCGGCTGTTACAGCTGTGTCTTTTTTAACTGCGAGAGTACCGGGTCTTCCTTGGCTCATCTGCCCTCTAGTAGGGCTTATTTGGACTTTGTCCAGTACTAATGGCTCATACTGTCTCCCGCTCCTGGTTATTGCATCGACCTCTTCAGATAAGTCATTCAGGTTCAGGACACAGATGTCATTCATTTCTAGGAATAGTTCGAAAGGATCGATCATTCCTAGTCAGCAACAATAGCATTTACCCCGTGATTTGGTAAGGGATTAGTGCTAATGTTTGGCTTACTCCTGGAATAATTGAACCGTTGTCCACGAGGTCTTGGATGCGGTTCTTAAGTGTCCAGCACGCTTCAATCTTGTGCCTGTTACCCTGACTACTCACAGTATTCGTCAGCTCTGTAGTTCCTTGGTAATGGGTTGGGTGGCGGCCTTGCTTCCAAAGGCTTGATGTAGTTTGCCTTGACAGCCTCTCGGAATACCAAGAGGATTGGCATCCCGAGATCAGTATATGTCCTTCTCGACTGACTGCCATTTCTCATATTTCCCACGTAAAGGATTCGTGGGGTGATGCTTGCCACTTCGTGGACTTTGCTAGCTTGGCTAGGCTTCTTGTATTTTGAGGTTCCCGAGTCTTCTTTCAGTTGCCTCATTTGAATTAAATCCTCTACCTTTGTAGCAGTGGCAATGAGCGACTGGAACGTCGGTAGGTACTGAGTTTGTAGTTGTTATTGGTAGACAGGCAGCAGGTTCTTTATAATTATGTGCACCTATTCTTGCTCAGAAGGTCGGTTGATCATTTGGGCGGCCTTGGCCCTTCACCTCGTAAGGAACGAGGAAAAGGGTTCATTGCTTTTCTGTTTGGTGGTCTCCAACTCCCTCCGAGTAACGTCCACTCTATGTTATAATGATATTGCGTATTAAACGCATTGCAGATGTCTTCCCAGGTCTTCATTTTAGACCGATCCAGGCTGACAAACCACCTCAAAGCAGCACCGGTGAGTGATTGTTGAACAATTGAGCAAGGAGCTCGCTGTTCAGTCCGAACAGGTTTAGGGCACCCACATACATTTCAGGTGCGTTTTGGGACAAGTGGTTCTGTCAAACTCGTCCATGTTGGGCATTTTAAACTTTGTTGGCAGTCTTGCTTCGGGGAACGAGGACAAGGAGTCCATGTCCACCACTTCCTTGTGTGTCTTAAGGGCAGTAATAGACCTTTCCAACAATTCCAGTTTTTCTCTCATTTCTGAGCTTCCAGCTCAGAAACAGTTCTGGAGGGCATGTCATCCAGGTTAAGGGCAGGGTTTGTCGGTTCAGCAGCAGGTCCCTGATTGGAGGTAGCAGGTCCACTTCCCCCAGCGGAAGCCCCATTTCCATGACCAATACCTAGCTCAGCTATTAGGGCTGTTCTCTGGGCAGCTAATGCCTCATTCATTCTAGCCTCCATTCTGGCTTCCAGTTGTTCCATAAGATTTTGGATGTCAGCAAGTGATGCCATTTGGATTGCAGGTGAAGTTGGTGAAGCTGGTGAGGTTGGTGAAGCTGGTGAGGTTGTGTGATAGCACTGTAGGTGTGACTGGAACTTGGATAGGCACTCGAACAGTGGGTACCTGTAAGTATAAGGGTAATTGGATTAGGGTATAGGTTCGTGAATCAGGGTAGCTGATGTGAGGTAGATCGACTCTTTGTCCAACTGTGCATGACTAAAAAGAATATTTTGTGTTCTTTTTAATGTTCTTAATGTTTATGAGCTGATATGTCATGAATGCGCAAACATCACGTCATAATTCGTCTTAATGATATGATTCACATCATTGGGTGCATACAGCCCTAAAGGATAGGTTCTATAGGCTATGACACAAATAGAGCATTGGCTTATTAAGGGACCCTTGAACCTTGAGCATGGATATACCTAACCACATGTGAAACAAGGAGTTTCGCGTGGGTCCGACAGTACGCATACTCATGGGCCACCCCCAAAAGGATTAGGGATGGTTTGCGGTAACAGGGAGGACGCTTTGGCTGTCCGTCGACATAATCAAGGAGACCTGCCGATCAGCGACTTGCTACCCAGACTCAGAAGTTTGAACAGAGAGAGAAGAAATTCATTTGAAATTCGTTTTTTATGCAATGGAGAAAAAGATTCTCAATTCGTGCAAATAAATCAACAAATTTAAATGATTTAAAGTAAATTTCAATTAGGTCCAAATTCTCCTTATTAAGCATTCTTAAAGAAAGAATACTTAATCTTTGTTGGGGTACCCTGCAAAACAAAGCATAGTAAAATAATACCCTGAAAAAGGGCTGGTTAGTTTACACAACAATCGTAGTCCACTTTATGCAATATGATACATCACTCCCCAGTGAAGTCGCCAAGCTGTGAACCCCTCCCCCAAAAATAGGCATATAATGAATATGACTAAGGGCAGAAATGCACGTGAATGTGTGAGTCGCCACCTTGTTTAATTATTTTAGGGTAAACTAGGAAAAACCCTATGTTGACTCCAATTTTAATCAACCTACTTACTAGATTAATTATCCCAATGTTTAAGGCATAGTTTGCGAACCCGAGGTGGATCCCGAGACCATGTCATGTTGATGAACTAACCAATGAATGAATGCTTTGCAAGGTAAATGATGTAATTGGACCAATGAAATGTTTAAATGATTTCGACTTGCCGCTCGGGGTTAAATCCAAACGTGCCTACGTACTTCCGTTTGAATGGAAGATCAAAGTCGACGTAGTTCGATAGGCCTTTTTAAAAGGGCTTTGAATGGGTATGCTTAATGCATGAGTGTCTGTATGCTTTGTGCATTTTGTTTAGGCATTTTGCCAAAGAATTGATTGATTGATTAGGCGTTTGTTGCCAAAAGTGTTGATTTAAGGCTTTTAGCCAAAAAGATTGATTTGGGCAATTTGTTGCAAAAAATTGATGTGATTAGGCGATTGTCGCCAAAATTGATTAATTTAAGGCTTTTAGCCAAAATGGGTTGATTTAGGCAATTTGTTTGCCAAAAAGTGTTGATTGGGCGATTGTTGCCAAAATGATTGATTTAAGGCTTTTAGCCAAAAGATTTATTAATTCAACGCATTTTGCCAAAAATTGATGTGTAATTTAGGCAATTTGTTGCCAAAATGTGATTGATTAAGCTGTAGGCAATTTGTTGCCAAAAAACGTGATTGATTAAGGTTTTTAGTCACAATTATTGATTAATTGGACTTTTGCCGAACTTGTTCGAAATAAAGGCAATTACACCGTAGTTATTAATTAACTAGGCTTTTTAGCCAGTATGTTCGGATTTAGGCTTTAACACCACGATTATTAATTAACCGGGCATTTAAGCTTAATCATATTTAATTGAGGCAGTTTATTTGCCAAATTGATGACGTGAATGCATTTATGTAGCAGTTTAATTCAGAATTGGAGTAGAAGAGAAATATGCACAAAATGCTGAAATTAAGTAGACAGGGTTTTGTATTACCTGAGTCAATCGTCGGCCGCTTCTTAGCTTCAGCTTGAAAATTCCAGATTAAGCTCCTCGTTTGGGGGAATATTAATTAAAATTAATTCAATTAAGTGACCAAGTATCCAACAGCAGAATAATAAAAGCCTACACTAAATGCAGAAAAGCAGTAAAAGAACCGCAAGGAGCATAGGGGAGAAGAGAGCATCCGTCAACATAGACTGAGTGCCTAAAAAAGATGAACCGGGGCTGTATTTTATAGGGAAAACCCAGGCTGGAGGGCACTGCCGCCGTGGCCGGCGGCCAAAGCCGCCGGTTGCAGGCCGCCGTGAAGGGCGGGCGCCACCGCTGCCTTCGCCGGGCGGACGCCGCCGCCGTGGCTTGTCCACTTTCTAGTTTTTCGTTTCGAAGGCTTTTTCAGGAGTTCTGTACCTCCAAAAAATATTCCGGGACCAGTTCTGCGATCCTCATAATTTTCCGGACGTTTCAAGTACCATATTAGCATACTTTCGGTGAACTTTTTCGAATGGCCTCCGGTCCGATCGGACTGTTTACAGTCCGAAAAAATAGGCTTTTTGAGCCTCAAAATTGAGTATTCACAGCGGGTACCTACTAGGATAAGGGTAACTGAATTAAGGTACAGTGGGTAGTATTGTGTATCAGGGTAGCTGAATGTGAGGTAGACCGACTCCCTTGTCCCAACTGTGCATGACAAAAAAGAATATTTTGTGTTCTTTTTAATGCTTTTAATGTTTATGAGATGATATGTCATGAATGCGCCACATATCACGTCATAATCAGTTTTAATGATATGATTCACATCATTGGGTGCATACAGCCCTAAAGGATAGGTTCTATAGGCTATGACACAAATAGAAAATTGGCTTATTAAGGGACCCTTGAACCTTGAGTAAGGATATACCTAACCACATGTGAAACAAAGAGTTCGCATGGGTCCAACAGTACGCATACTCATGGGCCACCCCCAAAAGGATTAAGGATGGTTTGCGGTAACAGGGAGGACGCTTTGGCTGTCCGTCGACATAATTAAGGAGACCTGCCGATCAGCGCTACTTGCTATCTAGACTCAGAAGTTTGAACAGAAGAGAAGAAATTCATTTGAAATCGTTTTTTATGCAATGGAGAAAAGATTCTCAATCGTGCAAATAAATCAACAAATTTAAATGTTTTCATTAAATTTTACAATTAAGTCCAAATTTCCTTATCAAGTATTCTTAAAGAAAGAACACTTGATTCGTGTTAGGGTACCTGTACAAAACAAAGCACAACAAAATAATACCCTGAAGAAGGGCAGGTTAAAGGCAGTAATTATAGTCCACCTTATGCAAAATGATTACACATAGTCCCCAGCAGAGTCGCCAAACTGTGGCACCTCCCTCGAAGGCACAATTGTGCTAGAACGAGGTATGCTCACGTGTGTGTTTTATGAAGTCGCACCTAGTTTATTTTTATAAGGGAAAACTAAGAAAGAACCCTAAATGACTCCAATTTTAATTAACCTAAGTCTAGATTAATTATCCCAAAGTATAAGGCACAATCTTCGAACCCGAGGTGGGTCCCGAGACTATATCATGCTGACTAACTAACCTAAGTGTGAATGCTTTGCAAGGTAATTTGATGCAATTAGGCCAGTAAAGTGTTTTGATGATTTCGGACTTGCCGCTCGGGGTTAGATCCCGAACGTGCCTACGTACTCTCGTTTGAATGAGAGATCAAAGCCGACGTAGTTCGATAAAGCCTATTCAAAGGCATTTTGAAGGGGTATGCTTCTGTGAATACCCAAATTTTTGAGGCTCAAAGAGCCAGTTTTCCCGGACTGCAAACAGTCCGGCCAAACCGAAGGCCATTCAAAAAGTTCACCGAAAGTATGCCAATATGGTACTTGAAATGTCCGGAAAATTACAAGGATCGCAGAACTAGTCCCAGAATATTTTTTGGAGGTTCGAAACTCCCGGAAAAGCCTCTGGAACGAAGACTAGCGCACCCGCCAGCCACGGCGGCGGCGGCCGCCCTCGAACCCGATTTTTGCCTATAAATATTGTCCCCGGCACTCCGTTTTGACTCACTCAGTCTGTGTTGATGGATGCTCCTTCTCCCCTACGCTCCTTGCGATTCTTTACTGCTTTTTCTGCATTTAGCATAGGCTTTATTATTTTGTTATTGTGATACTTGGTCACTTTAAATTAAATAAATCCTAAATTAATATTCCCTAAACGAGAAGCTTAATTTGGGGTTTTCAAGCTGAAGCTAAGAAGCGGCCATCGAATAAATCAGGTACATAAACGAAACTCTGCCTATTTAATTTTAGCACTTCATGCATATTTCTTCTTCTACTCCAATTATGATTTAAACTGCTGCATCAATGCATTCACGTCATCAATTTGGCAAATAAGACTGCCTTAATTAAATATGATTAAGCTTAAATGCCCGGTTAATTAATAATCGTAGTATTAAAAGCCTAAATTCGACAATATTGGCTAAAGTGCCTAGTCGATAATGACTATGGTATAATCGCCTTTATTTCGAACAATCCAGCTTAAGTCCAATTAATCAATAATTGTGGCTAAATAGCCTTAATTAAACACGTTTTTTCTTGGCAATAAATTGCCTATATTACAAATCAATTAATCACTTTTGGCAAACAAATTGCCTATAAAGTAAGATTAACCCTTTTTTAGCTACAAATCGCTTAAATCCATTTTTGGCAAAAATGCCTTGAATTAATCAATCTTTTGGCTAGCCTTAAATTAATCATTTTTAACGACCAATCCCCCAATCAACATTTTTGGCAATAAATTGCCTGAATCAATCTTTTTGGCTAAAAGCCTTAAATCAACATTTTGGCGACAATCGCCCAATCAACATTTTTGGCAATAAATTGCCTGAATCAATCTTTTTGGCTAAAAGCCTTAAATCAACATTTTTTGGCAACAAACGCCTAATCAATCAATTTTTGGCAAATGCCCTAAACAAAATGCACGAAGCATACACACACTCATGCATTAAGCATACCCATTCAAAGCCCTTTAAAAAGGCCTATCGAACTACGTCGACTTTGATCTTCCATTCAAACAGAAGTACGTAGGCACATTCGGGATTTAACCCCGAGGGGCAAGTCGAAATCACTTAAACATTTCATTGGTCCAATTACATCATTTACCCTGCAAAGCATTCATTTATTGGGTTAGTTCATCAGCATGACATAGTCTCGGGATCCACCTCGGGTTCGAAGATTGTGCCTTAGACGTTGGGATAATTAATCTAGTAATTAGGTTAATTAAATTGGAGTCAACTAGGGTTTTTTCCTAGTTTACCCTAAAATAAATAAACAAGGTGGCGACTCATACATTCACATGCATTTTCTGCCCTTAGTCACATGCATTTTTTTTATGCTTGATATTTGGGGGGAGGGGTTCACAGTTTGGCGACTCTGCTGGGGACTATGTAATCGTTTTACATAAAGTAGACTACAATTGTTGTGTAAACTAACCTGCCCTTCTTTAGGGTATTATTTTACTATGCTTTGTTTACAGGGTACCTAGCAAAGATTAAGTATTCTTTCTTTAAGAATGCTTAATAAGGAGAATTTGGACCTAATTGAACTTTATTCTAAATCGTTTAAATTTGATATTTATTTGCACGAATTGAGAATCTTTTTTCTCATTGCATAAAAAATGAATTTCAAATGAATTTCTTCTCTGTCTGTTCAAACTTCTGAGTCTGGATAGCAAGTAGCGCTGATCGGCAGGTCTCTTTGATTATGTCGACGGACAGCCAAAGTGTCCTCCCTGTTACCGCAAACCATCCCTAATCCTTTTGGGGTGGCCCATGAGTATGCGTACCGTTGGACCCACGCGAAACTCTTTGTTTCACATGTGGTTAGGTATATCCATGCTCAAGGTTCAAGGGTCCCTTAATAAGCCAATTCTCTATTTGTGTCATAGCCTATAGAACCTATCCTTTAGGACTGTATGCACCCAATGAACTGAATCATATCATAAACGGATTATGACGTGATGTTGTGCGCATTCATGACCTATCATAAACACATAGAGAACACAAAAACTCTTTCGTTCTTAGTCATGCACAGTTGGACAAAGAGTCGATCTACCTCACATCACTACCCTGATACATGAACCACCGTACCCTAATCCAGCTACCTTATCCTATCAGGTACTCGATGTTTGAGTACCTATCCAAGTTCCAGTCACACCTATAGTGCTATCACCTACCTCACCAGCTCACCAACTTCACCAGCTTCAACTTCACCAACTCCAACTGCACCAATGGCATCACTTACTGACATCCAAACCTCATTGAACAACTGGAGGCCAGAATGGAGGCCAGAATGAATGAGGCATTGGCTACCCAAAGGACTGCCCTGATAGCTGAATTGGGTAATGGTACTGGAAATGGGGCTTCGGTTGGGGGAAGTGGACCTGCTACCTCCAATCAGGGACTTGCTGCTGAACCAACAAACCCTACCCTTAACTTGGATGACATGCCCTCCAGAACTGCTTCTGAGCTGGAAGCTCAGAAAATGAGAGAAAAACTGGAACTTTTGGAAAGGTCTATCACTGCCCTCAAGACACACAAGGAAGTGGTGGACATGGACTCCTTGTCCTTGTTTCCCCGAAGCAAGACTGCCCACAAAGTTCAAAATGCCCAACATGGACAAGTTTGATGGAACCACTTATCCCAAAACGCACCTGAAAATGTATGTGGGTGCCCTTAACCCGTTGGATTGAGCAACGAGCTCCTTGCTCAGTTGTTCCAACAATGCCTGACTGGTGCTGCTTTGAGGTGGTTTGTCAGTCTGGACCGGTCTAAGATGAAGACCTGGGAAGACATCTGCAATGCGTTTAATACGCAATATCATTATAATATGGAGGTTGATGTTACTCGGAGAGAACTGGAAACCACCAAACAGAAAAACAACGAACCCTTTTCCTCGTTCCTTATGAGGTGGAGGGCCAAAGCCGCCCAAATGATTAACCGGCCTTCTGAGCAAGAACAGGTGGACATAATTATAAAGAACCTGCAGCCTGTCTACCAACAACAACTATAGACCCAATACCTACCAACGTTTCAGTCGCTCATTGCCACTGCTACGAAGGTAGAAGATTTAATTCAAATGGGGCAACTGAAAGAAGACTCGGGAACCTCAAAATACAAGAAACCTAGCCAAACTAGCAAAGTCCATGAAGTGGCAAGCATCACCCCCACGAATCCTTTACATGTGGGAAATATGAGAAATGGCAATCAGTCGAGAAGAACATATACTGATCTCGGGATGCCAATCCTTTTGGTATTTCGAGAGGCTGTCAAAGCAAACTACATCAAGCCTTTGGAAGCAAGGCCACCACCCAACCCATTACGAAGGAATTACAGAGCTGATGAATACTGTGAGTACCATCAGGGATACGGGCACAAGACTGAAGCGTGTTAGACGCTTAAGAACCGCATCCAAGACCTGGTGGACAACGGTTCAATTATTCCAAGGAGTAAGTCGAACATTAGCACTAACCCCTTGCCGAATCACGGGGTAAATGCTATTGTTTCTGACTAGGAATTGATCGATCCTTTCGAACTATTCCTAGAAATGAATGAAATCTGTGTCCTGGATCTGAATGACCTGACTGAAGAGGTCGATGCAATAACCAGGAGCGGAAGACAGTATGAACCACTAGTCCTGGACAAAGTCCAAAATAACCCCTACCAGAGGGCAGAGGAGCCAAAGGAAGATCCGGTACTCTCACAGTTGAAGAAGACCCAGGCTAAGTGTCAATCTGGGAACTTCTGGCATCATCCTTTCCTCATCACCAAGCTCTTTGCAAGGCTTTGAGTCAACTGCAAACATTGGTGGATGTTAGCCCCGAAGTGCTGGTATCCACCCTCACCCAATCATCAAAGATGCAAAGCATCGGGTTTTCTGATGATGACTTCCCAAGGAGGGAGGCAGTCACAATAATGCCCTTTACGTCACAGTTCAAACCAGAGAAAAGACTCTGCCCATGGTTCTCATTGATAATGGGTCAGCACTGAACGTCTGCCCACTAAGGGTAGCCAGCTGTCTAGGGTTGGAAGAAACAGATTTCATTCCATCAGACCAGATAGTCAAAGCCTACGACAGCACTCGGAGGGAAGTATTAGGGGTTGCTACGTTGAAGTTAGCAATTGGGCCAGCCATAATGGAGGTACCGTTCCAGGTAATTGATGTGCCTACCAGTTTCAACCTACTTCTGGGTCGACCATGGATACATCATACTAAGGCAGTGCCCTCTTCCCTGCACCAAAAGGTCAAGTTTCCTTATGAGGACAAGGTTATCACTATCCAGGGGGATGACTACAGCCAGCTCAAGAAGCCAAAGGGCCAGCCTCTCTTTGAGGTCAACCCCGAAACTACCAATTTGCCCCTCTCGGGATTTCAATATGACACTGTGCAGTTCATAGAAGGAAAGGCTGCAAACTCTCAAATTCTCTTTGATTTCGGGACAGTGCAAATAAACTGCATAATGCCTTTAATGCTGAAGATGTCCTACCTGTCGGGAATGATTATGGCAAGATCTGGAAAGACATACCCCACATTGCAAGCCTGGGAGTGTCCGGTGAATGAAGGGACCTTTGGATTGGGTTATGAGCCCACTGATGAAGACCGTGCTGTGAACCCCTCCCCCAACTATCATAGCATGCGAATGCATGTGACTAAGGGTAGAAATGCACGTGAATGAATGAGTCGCCACCTTGTTTAATTGTTATAGGGTAAACTAGGAAAAAACCCTAAGTGACTCCAATTTTAATTAACCTAGTTACTAGATTAATTAGCCCAATGTCTAAGGCATGGTATGCAAACCCGAGATGGATCCCGAGACTATGTCATGCTGATAAACTAACCATGAATGAATGCTTGGATGCTTTGCAAGGATAATGAAATAATTGGACCAACGAAAGATGTTCATGTGATTTCGACTTGCCGCTCGGGGTTAAATCCCAAACGTGCCTACGTACTTTCGTTTGAATGGAAGATCAAAGTCAACGTAGTTCGATAGGCCTTCTTTGAAGGGCTTTGAATGGGTATGCTTTATGCATGAGTGTGTGTATGCTTCGTGCATTTTGTTTAGGCATTTTGCCAAAGAATTGATTGATTTGATTTGACGTTTGTTGCCAAAAAGAGTTGATTTAAGGCTTTTAGCCAAAAAGTTTGATTTAGGCAATTTGATTGCCAAAATGATTGATTTTAGGCGATTGTCGCCAAAATGATTGATTTTAAGGCTTTTAAAGCCAAAATATTGATTTAGGCAATCTGATTGCCAAAATAATTGATTTTAGGCGATTGTCGCCAAAATGATTGATTTTAAGGCTTTTAGCTAAAATGTGTTGATTTGAAAACTTTTAGCAAAAAGTGTTGATTTAGGCAATTTATTGCCAAAAATTGATGATTTTAATGGCCTTTAGCCAAAAAGGTTTAATTTAAGCAATTGTTGCCAAAATTAATGTGATTTAGGCGATTGTCGCCAAAATGATTACTTTAAGGCAATTTATTTACCAAAAGCAATTGTTTGAAAAGACTTTTAGCAACAATTACTGATTAATTGGGTTTTTAGCCGAATTTATTTGAAATAAAGGCAATTAAACCGTAGTTATTAATTAACTAGGCCTTTTAGCCAAAATTGATTTATTGAAACAATTTATTCACCAAAAGTGATTAATTCGCAATGTAGGCAATTTATTGCCATGAAAAACGTGTTTAATGAAGGCCTTTTAGTCACAATTATTGATTAACTGGACTTAAGCCGTAAAAAAATGTTCGAAATAAAGGCAATCATACCATAACTATTAATTAGCTAGTATTTTAAGCCAAATATTGTCGGATCTAAGCTTTTGATACCACGATTATTAATTAACCGGGCATTTAGCTTAATCATGCTTTAATTGAGACAATTTAATTGTAAAAAACGATGACGTGAATGCATTTTATGCAGTTATAGATTTATTAGGAGTAGAAGAGAAGCATGCATGACGTGCTAAAATTAAATAGGCAGAGTTTTGATTTACATACCTGATTTAGTCGACGACCGCTTCTTAACTCCAGATTAAGCTCCTCGTTAAGGGAATTAATTTTAATTTAATTTTAAGTGACCAAGTATCACAACAATAAAATAAAACTAAAATTAAAAAATGCAAGAAAGCAATAAAGAATCGCAAAGAGCGTAGGGAGATGGAGCGTCCGTCAACACAGACTGAGTGTCGAAAACAGAAGGCCCGGGGCTGCTTTTATAGGGCAAATCGGATTGTTTCGGCGGCCGGGCCGCCGGGGTTAGGCGGCCGAGCTCGGCGGCTGGGCCGCTGGATCTCGGCGGCCAGGCCGCCGGTGGTCGGCGGCCGGGCCGCCTGGTCTCAGCGGCTGGGCTGCCGGAGCTCAGTGGACGGGCCGCTGGGGCTCGGCGGCTGGGCCGCTGGCAATCGGCGGCCAGAGCCGCCGTGCTTGGTGGTTTTGCTATTTCTCGCTCCGGAGGCTTTTCCGGGAGCTCCGGACCTCCGAAAAAAATTTCGGAACCAGTTCCGCGATCCTAGCGACGTCCCGGACGTTTCAAGTACCATTTTGGCATACTTTCGGTGAACTTCCAAAATGGCCTTTGGTCCGGTCAGACTGTTTGCAGTCTAGGAAAATTGGCTCTTCGAGCCTTTAAGGGCGGCTGCCACCGCTGCGGCCGGGAAAACTGGCTTTTTGAGCCTCAAAATTTGAGTATTCACAGTTGCCCCCCATTGGCTATCATAAAAAATGATTTATGAGAGCCAGTGGCTGTCTGAAGAAGCAAATTTTGAGGATGGGCAGAGGAGGAAAACCCCGCCGTGGTTTTTTTCTATGAAATGAAATGATCAAATGCATGGATTTATGTTTGTAACTTAAAGATGTTTTTGCCTCTTTGAGGACTTAAAAAGAAGTTTTGCCTCTTAGAGGGCTTGAAAAGATGTTTTGCCTCTTAATGAGGGCTTGAAAAGAGATTTTGCCTCTTAGAGGACTTGAAAAGATGTTTTGCCTCTTAATGAGGGCTTGAAAAGAGATTTTGCCTCTTAGAGGACTTGAAAAGATGTTTTGCCTCTTAATGAGGGCTTGAAAAGATGTTTTGCCTCTTAGAGGACTTGAAAAGATGTTTTGCCTCTTAATGAGGGCTTGAAAAGATGTTTTGCCTCTTAATGAGGGCTTGAAAAGAGATTTGTTTTATTTTTGTTTTTTTTTTTCTTTGAGAACCAAGGGTCCACCTAAAGTCGAAATGATCAAATGGTTTGGTTTTTGGATGAAAAATGGTTGGCTATTGGTTAGGGTTTCACCCTAGGTTTTATGTAAAAGAAAGGTTAACCATTAACCGGGTTCTACCTTGGGTTTGTGTAAAAGAGATTGACGATGGTTGGGTTTCACCCTGGGTTGTGCATGTTGTTTTTCTTTTTTACACTTGCCCCTGAATCCGACTTGGAGGATTTTGCCCCCTGCTTGAGAGAATTGATGCCCTTATTAGCTGAAATAGAATTTTTTCTTAATGAAAGACTAAAAATTCCATGATTACTTCTGTGATGGGAGAATGGTGAAGGTTCTTATCACTTCTTGCCCCCAGAATGGTGCTGACCATGGAATACTTCAAGACATTGGTGTTGTACTTGTCCAATCGATTGAGGAATCAAAGAGAACAAAGCCACTTATGTGACTCGAGGAAACGGACGATGTGGATGACATCGCTCGTCTGAAAGGATCGAAGAAACGATGGTCCGAGTGGAGACGAGGTATTAAAGAATTACCTCTCAACGATTATGTTTGACATTTTTTAGGGTTGTTTGGAAACCCCGGGAATTGAATTGATATTTTCCTCTCTCTCTTTTTTTTTTTTTTTTTTTTTTTGGAATGACTCAAAGAGTGACGCTTTCAAAACGAACTTTTGAGAATGACTCGATTTTTGTGACTCGTTGTGGAATGACCACTGGTGATGGAGACTTGATTTTAGAGACTCATTGGAGACTCGATTTAGAGACCCAAATTTTTCTTGTAGTGAATTTTGACTCGAAGGAACTCAGTGATTCCTGGAAAAAATGATTTATATACTCCCAAGGAGACCTTTGAAAGCACTTTTTTTTCTTTTTTTTTTTTTTTTTTTTACCTTAACTTTTGCCTAGTAGCCGCCCTTTTGGGTTTTCGACTCTAGCAGGCTCTTTGCCCTAACTTTTGCCTAGACCGCCCTTTCGGGTTTTCAGCCTAGCGGGCTCAATTCTTGCCTGAAGCCGCCCTTTCGGGTTTTCAACTCCAGCTTTTATTTTTCTTTTCTTCTCTTTTTTTATTATTTTTATTATTATTTTTTTTTATATTGGCAAAGAGAAAATGCTTTTTATGATGCAAACTTATGTTTGTGACCGTGCCTTTGTGGCTGCCTACGTATCTCCAAGAGCTCTTCGGGGGATGGGGAGAATCAGGTCTTTCGTAGTTCCTTCCGGGACGCGAACTTCGTGCTCGGCTGGTGCGGAATTCATCTCTGACTTCATGTTAGTGCCAAATTCCTTTCCGTCTTGGTGCGGAATTTATTTCCGACTTACTGTTGGGGCAAAATTCAATTTCGCCTTAATGCTGATTGTGGAATTCATTTCTGATTTGATTTCTTTGGGATTCCTTCTCGACTTGATATTAATACAGAGTTCATTTCTGACTTGATTTCTTCGCGGGATTTCTTCCCGGCTTGATGTCTTTGCGGGATTCCTTCCCGACTGGATGTCTCTACGGGATTCCTTCCCGACTTGATGTTGATGCAGAATTCATTGCTGCCTTGATTTCTTCACAGGATTTCTTCCTGGCTTGCTGTCTTTACGGGATTCATTCCCGACTGGATGTCTTTACGGGATTCCTTCCCGACTTGATGTTGATGCAGAATTCATTGCTGCCTTGATTTCTTCGCAGGATTTCTTCCTGACTTGATGTCTTTACGGGATTCATTCCCGACTTTGATGATGTTGAATCAACTTATTGACTCGAGCTCGTATGATAGTGATGACCCTAGGCGAATCTGACTTTGTTGTTGTAGTGGTTTTACCACTGGTTGACTGAAATATGACTTGTATTCATCACAAAGAGTTTTGAATACCCACATTGTGGTGGTAACTTAAGTGGCTTGAGCGTTGAAGAAGCTTTTATGCTTTGAGTTTGTGGCTTCGCCATGTTTGAATTCTTGAGGTTAATTTGATTCCTTTTCTTGAACTTTATCTTCCTCTGAATTTGAAACTTATTTCCTCAATGGTTCTCCTCTCCATAAGGAATTTTGAGGAGACTCTTCCTTTTCCTTGTTTTGAGAAATGATCCTTGTTTATAAGGACACTTGTACTTGTGCCATGCCTAGCGCTTGATTTTCAAGGTGTTTGTTGTCATCCAATTTGTGGAAATGACTGCTTTTTTTAACTTGCTTTTTCGAAATGTGAGCAGCCGCTTGGTCTTTGTCCTTATGGCTGAAATGATTTGTCATCTACCCTTGATGGGCTTGAATTTAACGGAGAGCTTACGGTTGACCCGTTTTTGACAACTTGATTTCTTGTAGCTTTGCCCTTGATTTCTTTCTTTTGTGCAGAAGTTCCTTTTGACCCATTTTTTTCTTTTGCTTTGTTGCTTCCTTTTGCTTGCTTAGAAGCAGGCTCTCCATAAAGAATTTTGAGGCAACTTGATCCTGAGATGACCTGAGTAGTGTATGGATAGCATTGCGACTTCGTGCAGACCCAACCCAATTCCAAACATAACTTCTTTATTCTGTCGCTTTCAAGCTCAAAATTCAGACACCTCTCTGTCGGAGCATCTTCCATTCCTGGGTTTTCGGAGAAACCATTCTGGCCCTAACCCCTTCAATCGGCTTTGCCTCGGTACTATTTGAAGTCTTGCGTGCCCTTTGCTGGATCCTTTCCATGATTACCCTTCAAAACTTCCCCTTTGATGGTGCTTCTTAGGATGCCCCCAGCTTTGATTGATGCAGAGCAAATGAAAGGATGAATGCATTTTTCTTTGCCAATTTTTATTATCTTTTTTTTTATCATCATTTTTTTTAATTTTTTTTATTATTTTTTGTTCGATTTTTTTTTTTTTGTTTTCACAGGAAAGGATAGGGAAAGAGTATAAACATGATTGGAACGTAAACTGATCCCTTTTTATTGATAAGACAAAATTTGTGTACAAAAGACACTTAGATTTACAAATTTGAATTGAATGAAAACTTGAATGGAAATGAAAATGAAAAGAAAAAACTAGATCCTAAAAGATAGACTCTAGGTGGACTGTGATGGACTAGGATTGGATTGACTATAGTGACTTTGTTCTTCTCGATGCTTAAATCGATCAGACATGTTGTTGTTGGTCTTGAACAATTCCTTTGTTCTTTTGGAGGCTTGATCTCAACCTTCTCAGACACAAACTTCATTCATTTCTAAGAAAAGTTCAAAAGGATCGAACGATTCTTGTTCAGCATTTTTTTTTTTTTGCATTAATCCCATGGTTAGGCAAGGGATTGGTTGATGTTTAGTTTGCTCTTGGGGATGATGGACCCATTGTCAACCAGGTCTTGTAGACAGTTTTTCAAAGTTCAGCATGATTCTGCTTCTTGTACGAGTCTTCTTTCAGTTGACCCAACTGGATTAAGTCTTCCACTTTAGTTGCAGTTGCAATGAGCGATTGGAACATAGGCAAGTACTGTGTTTGAAGCTGTGACTGGTATACAGGCAGTAAATTCTTGATTATTATGTCAACTTGTTCCTGTTCAGAGGGTCAGTTGATCATTTGAGCAGCTTTGGCTCTCCACCTCGAAAGGAACGAGGAGAAAGGCTCATTGTTCTTTTGTTTAGTGGTTTCCAGCTCCCTCCGGGTAACATCCACTTCGATATGATAATGGTACTGCGTGTTGAAAGCATTGCATATGTCCTCCCAATTCTTCATTTTGGAACGATCTAAGCTTACCAACCATCTTAATGCAGCACCAGTCAAAGATTGCTGAAACAACTGAGCAAGGAGCTCGCTGTTCAGGCCAAACGGGTTGAGGGCACCCACATACATTTTCAGGTGCGTTTTGGGACAAGTGGTTCCGTCAAACTTATCCATGTTGGGCATTTTGAATTTTGTTGGCAGTCTCGCTTCGGGGAACAAGGACAAGGAGTCCATGTCCACCACTTCCTTGTGTGTTTTTAAGGGCAGTGATTGACCTTTCCAAGAGTTCCAATTTTTCTCTCATTTTCTGAGCTTCCAGCTCAGAAGCAGTTCTGGAGGGCATGTCATCCAGGTTAAGGGTAGGGTTTGTCGGTTCAACACCAGGTCCTTGATTGGAGGTAGCAGGTCCACTTCCCCCAGCGGAAGCCCCATTTCCATTACCACCACCTAGTTCAGCTATTAGGGCAGTTCTATGGGCAGCCAATGCCTCATTCATTCTAGCCTCCATTGTGGCTTCCAGTTGTTCAATGAGGTTTTGAATGTCAGAGAGTGATGCCATTGGTGCAGTCGGGGTTGTTGGACCTGTGGGTGAAAGCTCAGTTGGTGTTTCGGGTACAGGTGGTCTTTGGAGGGGTACCTGTGAAAGGACATAGTCAAAACGATTAGACTATCCTATATAAGGTGTTTCCATATGGTATGTGAGATAGTGTGAGGTAGGGTAGTGTATGGGTAAGGCATTTGGACTTGACCCTTGTGATGTGGGGTGGTATGACCAAACAATGTAGGATAGTGTTGGTATGCTAGGATACCTAGGATAGGACCCAATGGGAGGTGATATGTAAGGTAGAGTGCTTAGGGCTGGACACCTCGACTTTTCGAAAGGCCCTAAGTTCTCAAAGAAAATTTTTTTTTAGGCCTTAGGGGCCAAAATGTGAATTTTTGGGCCTTAGGGGCCAAAATGGGAATTTAGGGCCTTAGGGGCCAAAATGTAATTTTTCAGGTCTTAGGGACCAAAATGTAATTTTTCAGGTTTGAAAAGGAATTTTTTTTTTGTGAAGGATGGGATGAATGCGTGAATGAGCACAACATCACAACATAGTTCATTTTAATGGAATGATTCAGCATCATTGGGTGCATATAATCCTAAAGGATAGGTCCTATAGGCTATGACACAAATAGAGAATTGGCTTATTCAGGGACCCTTGAACCTTGAGTATGGATATACCTAACCACATGTGAAACAAAGAGTTTCGCGTGGGTCCAACAGTACGCATACTCATGGGCCACCCCCAAAAGGATTAGGGATGGTTTGCGGTAACAGGGAGGACGCTTTGGCTGTCCGTCGACATAATCAAAGAGACCTGCCGATCAGCGCTACTTGCTATCCAGACTCAGAAGTTTGAACAGAGAGAGAAGAAATTCATTTGAAATTCATTTTTTTTATGCAATGGAGAAAAGGATTCTCAATCGTGCAAATAAATCAACAAATTAAAAATGTTTTAATTAGTTGTACAATCAAGTTCAAATTCTCCTTATCCCGTATTCTTAAAGAAAGAATACTGGATTTTTTTCTGTTGGGGTACCCTGCAAAACAAAGCATAGTAAATAATACCCTAAAGAAGGGCGGATTAGTTTACACAACAATTGTAGTCCACTTTATGCAAAATGATTACATAATTCCCCAGCGGAGTCGCCAAACTGTGAACCCCTCCCCCAAATATCATAGCATGCGAATGCATGTGACTAAGGGTAGAAATGCACGTGAATGAATGAGTCGCCACCTTGTTTAATTGTTTTAGGGTAAACTAGGAAAAAACCCTAAGTGACTCCAATTTTAATTAACCTAGTTACTAGATTAATTAGCCCAATGTCTAAGGCATGGTATGCAAACCCGAGATGGATCCCGAGACTATGTCATGCTGATAAACTAACCATGAATGAATGCTTGGATGCTTTGCAAGGATAATGAAATAATTGGACCAACGAAAGATGTTCACGTGATTTCGACTTGCCGCTCGGGGTTAAATCCCAAACGTGCCTACGTACTTCCATTTGAATGGAAGATCAAAGTCAACGTAGTTCGATAGGCCTTCTTTGAAGGGCTTGAATGGGTATGCTTTATGCATGAGTGTGTGTATGCTTCGTGCATTTTGTTTAGGCATTTTGCCAAAGAATTGATTGATTTGATTTGGCGTTTGTTGCCAAAAAGAGTTGATTTAAGGCTTTTAGCCAAAAAGTTTGATTTAGGCAATTTGATTGCCAAAATGATTGATTTTAGGCGATTGTCGCCAAAATGATTGATTTTAAGGCTTTTAGCCAAAAAGAGTGATTTAGGCAATTTGATTGCCAAAATGATTGATTTTAGGCGATTGTCGCCAAAATGATTGATTTTAAGGCTTTTAAAGCCAAATATTGATTTAGGCAATCTGATTGCCAAAATGATTGATTTTAGGCGATTGTCGCCAAAATGATTGATTTTAAGGCTTTTAGCCAAAATGTGTTGATTTGAAAACTTTTAGCAAAAAGTGTTGATTTAGGCAATTTATTGCCAAAAATTGATGATTTTAATGGCCTTTAGCCAAAAAGGTTTAATTTAAGCAATTGTTGCCAAAATTAATGTGATTTAGGCGATTGTCGCCAAAATGATTGCTTTAAGGCAATTTATTTACCAAAAGCAATTGTTTGAAAAGACTTTTAGCCACAATTACTGATTAATTGGGTTTTTTAGCCGAATTTATTTGAAATAAAGGCAATTAAACCGTAATTATTAATTAACTAGGCCTTTTAGCCAAAATTGATTTATTGAAACAATTTATTCACCAAAAGTGATTAATTCGCAATGTAGGCAATTTATTGCCATGAAAAACGTGTTTAATGAAGGCCTTTTAGTCACAATTATTGATTAACTGGACTTAAGCCGAAAAAAAATGTTCGAAATAAAGGCAATCATACCATAACTATTAATTAGCTAGGTATTTTAAGCCAAATATTGTCGGATCTAAGCTTTTGATACCACGATTATTAATTAACCGGGCATTTAGCTTAATCATGCTTTAATTGAGACAATTTAATTGTCAAAAACGATGACGTGAATGCATTTTATGCAGTTATAGATTTATTAGGAGTAGAAGAGAAGCATGCATGACGTGCTAAAATTAAATAGGCAGAGTTTTGATTTACATACCTGATTTAGTCGACGACTGCTTCTTAACTCAGATTAAGCTCCTCGTTAAGGGAATAATTTTAATTTAATTTTAAGTGACCAAGTATCACAACAATAAAATAAAACTAAAATTAAAAAATGCAAGAAAGCAGTAAAGAATCGCAAAGAGCGTAGGGAGAAGGAGCGTCCGTCAACACAGACTGAGTGTCGAAACAGAAGGCCCGGGGCTGCTTTTATAGGGCAAACCGGATTGTTTCGGCGGCCGAGCCGCCGGCGGGGCCGCTGGATCTCGACGGCCGGGCCGCCTGGTCTCGGCGGCCGGGCCGCCGGGGCTCGGCGGCTGGGCCGCTGGCAGTCGGCGGCCAGAGCCGCCGTGCCTGGTGGTTTTGCTATTTCTCGCTCCGGAGGCTTTTTCGGGAGCTCCGGACCTCCGAAAATATTTCGGGGCCAGTTCCGTGATCCTCGCGACGTCCTGGACGTTGCAAGTACCATATTGGCATACTTTCGGTGAACTTCCAAAATGGCCTTTGGTCCGGTCGGACTATTTGCAGTCCCAAAAAATTGGCTCTTCGAGCCTCAAAATAGTGGGTATTCACAGTCCTGGCGCTTGATTTTCAAGGTGTTTGTTGTCATCCAATTTGTGGAAATGACTGCTTCTTTTAACTTGCTTTTTCAAATGTGAGCAGCTGCTTGGTCTTTGTCCTTATGGCTGAAATGATTTGTCATCTACCCTTGATGGGCTTGAATTTAACGGAGAGCTTGCGGTTGACCCGTTTTTGACATCCCTGATTTCTTTCTTTTATGCAGAAGTTCCTTTTGACCCTTTTTTTTTTTGCTTGCTTAGAAGCAGCCTCTCCATAAAGAATTTCGAGGCAACTTGATTCTGAGATGACTTGAGTAGTGTATGGACAGCATTGCGACTTCGTGCAGACCCAACCCAATTCCAAACATAACTTCTTTGTTCTGTCGCTTTTAAGCTCAAAATTCAGACACCTCTCTGTCGGAGCATCTTCCATTCCTAGGTTTTCGGAGAAACCATTCTGGCCCTAACCCCTTCAATCGGCTTTGCCTCGGTACTGTGAATACTCAAATTTGAGGCTCAAAGAGCCAGTTTTCCCGGACTGCAAACAGTTCGGCCGGACCAGAGGCCATTTTGGAAATTTACCGGAGGTATGCCAATATGGTACTTGAAACGTCTGGGACGTCGCGAGGATCGCGAAACTGGTCCCGGAATATTTTTTGGCGGTTCGGAACTCCCGGAAAAAGCCTCCGGAACGTAAAACTAGAAAGTGAGCCAGACCGCTGCGGCGGCGGCGGCCACCCTTCA
The DNA here is from genome assembly GCF_041381405.1 of Jatropha curcas. Classification (NCBI taxonomy): domain Eukaryota; kingdom Viridiplantae; phylum Streptophyta; class Magnoliopsida; order Malpighiales; family Euphorbiaceae; genus Jatropha; species Jatropha curcas. Next base: position 52,046 of record NW_028322355.1, read on the forward strand.
CGGCGGCGGTAGCTGCTATCGCCGGCGGCTGCCTCCGCCGGCGACAGCGACTGCGGCTTGCCCTCACCGGCGGAGGCGGCCGTCCTCACCGGCAGCGGCCGCCGGCATCGAGCGGCCCAGCCGCTGGGCTCAGGCGGCCTGCCCGGCGGCCCAATCGCGGGGCTCGACGGCCCGGCGCCCTAAACAGTCCGTTTGGCCTATAAATACAAGCCCCGGTTGACCTTTCAACTCACTCAGTCTGTGTTGACGGACGCTCCTTTTCCCTTATGCTCCTTGCGATTCTTTACTGCTTTTCTGCATTTTTATTTAGCTTTATTATTTTCTTGCTTTGTTATTTGGTCATTTAAAATTAAATTAATTAATATTCCCTTAACGAGGAGCTTAACCTGGAGTTAAGAGTGGCCGTCGATTAAATCAGGTACATGAACTAAACTCTGCCTATTTAATTTTAGCATTTCATACATTCTTCTCTTCTACTCCTAATAATCTATAACTGCATAAATGCATTCATGACATCTTTAGGCAATAAACTGCCTCACATAAATAAGTTTAGGCTAAATGCCCGGTTAATAAATAATCGTGGTATTAAAGCCTAAATCCGACAATATTGGCTTAAAATACCTAGTTAATTAATAGCTATGGTATAATCGCCTTTATTTCGAACAAATCCGGCTTAAGTCCAATTAATCAATAATTGTGGCTAAAAAGCTTTAATTAAACACGTTTTCTTGGCAATAAATTGCCTACGTTATAAATCAATTAATCACTTTTGGCAAACAAATTGTCTATAAGTGAGATTGATCCTTTTTTGAGCAACAAATCGCTTAAATCACAATTTTTGGCTAAAAGCCTTCAATTAATCACTTTTGGCAAATAAATTGCCTTAAATCAACCAATTTTGGCGACAATCGCCCAATCATCAATTTTTGGCAATAAATTGCCTAAATCAATGTTTTGGCTTTAAAGCCTTCAAATAAATCAAATTTTGGCGACAATCGCCTAATTCACATCAAATTTTGGCAACAATTGCTTAAATTAAATCTTCTTGGCTAAAAGCCATTAAAATCAACATTTTTGGCATCAAATGCCTAAAACAATCAATCTTTGGCAAAATGCCCAAAATGCACAAAGCATACACACACTCATGCATAAAGCATCCCCATTCAAGCCCTTCAAAGAAGGCCTATCGAAGTACGTCGACTTGATCTTCCATTCAAACGGAAGTACGTAGGCACGTTTGGGATTTAACCCCGAGCGGCAAGTCAAAATCACATTTCATTGGTCCAAATCACATTAATCACCCTCCAAAGCATTCATTCATGGTTAGTTCATCAGCATGACATAGTCTCGGGATCCACCTCGGGTTCGTAGACCATGCTTTAACATTGGGTTAATTAATCTAATAATTAGGTTAATTAAAAATTGGAGTCACTTAGGGTTTTTTCCTAGTTTACCCTAAAATAATTAAACAAGGTAGCGACTCACACATTCACGTGCATTTCTTCTCTTAGTCACATGCATTCATATACCTATGATATTTCGGGGGAGGGGTTCACAGTTTGGCGACTCCACTGGGGAGTAATTGTAATCATTCTGCATGAAGAGGACTACAATTGTTGTATAAACTAACCTGCCCTTCTTTAGGGTATTATTTACTATGCTTTGTTTTGCAGGGTACCCCAACAAAAAATCCAGTATTCTTTCTTTAAGAATATGGGATAAGGAGAATTTGAACTTGATTGTACAACTAAATTAAAACATTTAAATTTGTTGATTTATTTGCACGATTGAGAATCCTTTTCTCCATTGCATAAAAAATGAATTTCAAATGAATTTCTTCTCTCTCTGTTCAAACTTCTGAGTCTGGATAGCAAGTAGCGCTGATCGGCAGGTCTCATTGATTATGTCGACGGACAGCCAAAGCGTCCTCCCTGTTACCGCAAACCATCCCTAATCCTTTTGGGGGCCCATGAGTATGCATACTGTCGGACCCACGCGAAACTCCTTGTTTCACATGTGGTTAGGTATATCCATGCTCAAGGTTCAAGGGTCCCTTTATAAGCCTATTCTCTATTTGTGTCATAGCCTATAGAACCTATCCTTTAGGGCTGTATGTACCCAATGATGCTGAATCATTCCATTAAAATGAATTATGTTGTGATGTTGTGCGCATTCACGCATTCATCCCATACTTCACAAAAAAAAAAACATTCCATTTCGAAGCTGGAAAATCACATTTTTGGTCCCTGAGACCTGAAAAATTACTTTTTGGTCCTAAAATTCACATCTTGGCCCCTAAGGCCCTAAAATTCCCATTCTGGCCCCAAAGGCCCCGAAAATTCACATCTTGGCCCCTAAGGCCCTAAAATTCCCATTTTGGCCCCAAAGACCCAAAAATTCACATCTTGGCCCCAAAGGCCCAAAAGTTCACATTTCGGCCCCTAAGGCCCAAAAATTCCCAATTTGGCCCCAAAGGCCCAAAAGTTCACATCTTGGCCCCAAAGGCCCAAAAATTCCTAATTTGGCCCCAAAGGCCCAAAAATTCCCAATTTGGCCCCAAAGGCCCCGAAAATTCACATCTTGGCCCCTAAGGCCCTAAAATTCCCATTTTGGCCTCAAAGGCTCAAAAACTCACATGTTGGCCTCAAAGGCCCAAAAATTCACAGTTTGGCCCTTAAGGCCCAAAAAACAATTCTTTGAGAACTTAGGGCCTTTCGAAAAGTCGAGGTATCCAGCCCTAAGCACTCTACCTTACATATCACATTCCATTGGGTCCTATCCTAGGTGTCCTACCCTACCAACGCTACCCTACATTGTTTGGTCATACCACCCCACATCACAAGGGTCAAGTCCAAATACCTTACCCTTACACTACCCTACCTCACACTATCTCACATACCTTATGAAAACACCTTATATAGGATAATCTAATCATTTTGACTATGTCCTTTTACAGGTATCCCTCCAAAGACCACCTGTACCCGAAACACCAACTGAGCTCTCATCCACAAGTCCAACAACCCCGACTGCACCAATGGCATCACTCACTGACATCCAAAACCTCATTGAACAACTGGAGGCCAGAATGGAGGCCAGAATGAATGAGGCATTGGCTGCCCAAAGGACTGCCCTGATAGCTGAACTGGGTAATGGAAATGGAAATGGGGCATCCGTCGGGGGAAGTGGACCTGCTACCTCCAATCAGGGTCCTGCTACTGAACCAACAAACCCTGCCGTGAACCTGGATGACATGCCCTCCAGAACTGCTTCTGAGCTGGAAGCTCAGAAAATGAGAGAGAAACTAGAACTCCTGGAAAGGTCTATTACTGCCCTTAAGACACATAAAGAAGTGGTGGACATGGACTCCTTGTCCTTGTTCCCTGAAGCAAGACTGACCACGAAGTTCAAAATGCCCAACATGGACAAGTTTGATGGAACCACTTGTCCCAAAACGCACCTGAAAATGTATGTGGGTGCCCTCAACCCGTTTGGCCTGAACAGCGAGCTCCTTGCTCAGTTGTTTCAGCAATCTTTGACTGGTGCTGCATTAAGATGGTTTGTAAGCTTGGATCGTTCCAAAATGAAGAATTGGGAGGACATATGCAATGCTTTCAACATGCAGTACCATTATAATATCGAAGTGGATGTTACCCGGAGGGAGCTGGAAACCACTAAACAAAAGAACAAGGAGCCCTTCTCCTCGTTCCTTTCGAGGTGGAGAGCCAAAGCTGCTCAAATGATCAACCGATCCTCTGAACAGGAACAAGTTGACATAATAATCAAGAATCTACTGCCTGTATACCAGTCACAGCTTCAAACACAGTACTTGCCTACGTTCCAATTGCTCATTGCAACGGCAACTAAGGTGGAAGACTTAATCCAGTTGGGTCAACTCAAAGAAGACCCATACAAGAAGCAGAATCATGCTGGGTCCATTGAGACAAATGAAATAGCCAGTATAATCCCCATGAATCCTTTACGTGTTGGGAATTTGGGAAACAATCAGCCAAGGAGGCAATATACTGATCTCGGCATGCCAATCCTTTTGGTGTTCCGAGAAGCAGTGAAAACAAATTTACTGAAGCCCTTAGAAGCAAGGCCATTACCAAAACCCCTGCCTCGGAATTTCAAAGCCAATGAATACTGTGAGTACCATCAAGGACATGGGCATAAGACCGAATCATGCTGGACTTTGAAAAACTGTCTACAAGACCTGGTTGACAATGGGTCTATCATCCCCAAGAGCAAGCTGAACATCAACCAATCCCTTGCCTAACCATGGGATTAAGGCAAAAAAAAAAAATTGCTGAACAAGAATCGTTCGATCCTTTCGAACTTTTCTTAGAAATGAATGAAGTTTGTGCCTGAGAAGGTTGAGATCAAGCCTCCAAAAGAACAAAGGAATTATTCAAGACCAACAACAACATGTCTGATCGATTGAAGCATCGAGAAGAACAAAGTCACTACAGTCAATCCAATCCTAGTCCATCACAGTCCACCCAAAGTCTATCTTTTAGGGTCTCGTTTTTCTTTTCATTTTCATTTCCATTCAAGTTTTCATTTGTAAATCTAAGTGTCTTTTGTACACAAATTTTGTCTTATCAATAAAAAGGGATCAGTTTACATTCCAATCATGTTTATACTCTTTCCTTATCCTTTCCTGTGAAAGCACAAAAAAAATCGAAAAGAAATAATAAAAAAAATGATGATAAAAAAAAAGATAATAAAATTGGCAAAGAAAAATGCATTCACTTGCTCTGCATCAATCAAAACTGGGGGCATCCTAAGAAGCACCATTAAAGGGGAAGTTTTGAAGGGTAATCATGGAAAGGATCCAGCAAAGGGTACGCAAGACTTCAAACAGTACCGAGGTAAAGCTGATTGAAGGGGTTAGGGCCAGAATGGTTTCTCCGAAAACCCAGGAAGGGAAGATGCTCCGACGGAGAGGTGTCTAAATTTTGAGCTTAAAAGCGACAGAATAAAGAAGTTATGTTTGGAATTGGGTTGGGTCTGCATGAAGTCGCAATGCTATCCATACACTACTCAAGTCATCTCAAAACCAAGTTGCCTCGAAATTCTTTATGGAGAGGCTGCTTCTAAGCAAGCAAAAGGAAAAATGGGTCAAAAGGAACTTCTGCACAAAAGAAAGAAATCAAGGACAAAGCTACAGGAAATCAAGTTGTCAAAAACGGGTCAACTACAAGCTTTCCGTTAAATTCAAGCCCATCAAGGGTAGATGACAAATCATTTCAGCCATAAGGACAAAGACCAAGCGGCTGCTCACATTTTGAAAAAGCAAGTTAAAAGAAGCAGTCATTTCCACAAATTGGATGACAACAAACACCTTGAAAATCAAGCGCCAGGCATGGCACAAGTACAAGTGTCCTTATAAACAAGGATCATTTCTCAAAACAAGGAAAAGGAAGAGTCTCCTCAAAATTCCTTATGGAGAGGAGAACCATTGAGGAAATAAGTTTCAAATTCAGAGGAAGATGAAGTTCAAGAAAAGGAATCAAATTAACCTCAAGCATTCAAACATGGCGAAGCCACAAACTCAAAGCATAAAAGCTTCTTCAACACTCAAGCCGAAGAAATCAAGTCAGAAATGAATTCTGCATCAACATCAAGTCGGGAAGGAATCCCGCAAAGACATCCAGTCGGGAATGAATCCCGTAAAGACATCAAGCCGGGAAGAAATCCCGAGAAGAAATCAAGTCAGAAATGAATTCTGCATGAACATCAAGTCGGGAAGGAATCCCGTAAAGACATCCAGTCGGGAATGAATCCCGTAAAGACATCAAGCCGGGAAGAAATCCCGCGAAGAAATCAAGTCAGAAATGAATTCTGCATCAACATCAAGTCGGGAAGGAATCCCGCAAAGACATCCAGTCGGGAAGGAATCCCACAAAGACATCAAGCCGGGAAGAAATCTCGCGAAGAAATCAAGTCAGAAATGAATTCTGTATTAATATCAAGTCGGGAAGAAATCCCGCGAAGAAATCAAATCGGAAATGAATTCCACAATCAACATTAAGTCTGAGTTGAATTTTGCCCCAACAGCAAGCCGGAAATAAATTTCGCACCAAGACGGAAAGGAATTCCGCACTAACATCAAGACGGAGATGAATTCCGCACCAGCCGAGCACGAAGTTCGCATCCCGGAAGGAACTACGAAAGACCTGATTCTCCCCATCCCCCGAAGAGTTCTTGGAGATACGTAGGCAGCCGCAAAGGCGTGGTCACAAACATAAGTTGGCATCATAAAAAGCATTTTCTCGTTGCCAATATAAAAAATAAAAAAAAATAAAAAAATAAAAATAAAAAAGAGAGAAGAAAAGAAAAATAAAAGCTGGAGTTGAAAACCCGAAAGGACGGCTTTAGGCAAGAATTGAGCCCGATAGGCTGAAAACCCGAAAGGGCAGTCTAGGCAAAAGTTAGGGCAAGAGCATGCTAGGGTCGAAAACCCGAAAGGGCGGCTACTAGGCAAAAGTTAAGGCAAAAAAAAAAAAAACAAAAAGTATGTCCTTAAAAAAAATCCCTTTCAAAGGTCTCCTTGGGAGTATATAAATCATTTTTTCCAGGAATCACTGAGTTTCTTCGAGTCAAAATTCACCACAAGAAAAATTTGAGTCTCCAATGAGTCTCTAAAATCAAGTCTCCATCACCAGTGGTCATTCCACAACGAGTCACAAAAATCGAGTCATTCTCAAAAGTTTGTTTTGAAAGCGTCACTCTTTGAGTCATTCCTCAAAAAAAAAAAAAGAGAGAGGGAAATGTCAATTCAATCCCCCGGGGTTTCCAAAACAACCCTAAAAAAAAATGTCAAACATAATCGTTGAGAGATAATTCTTTAATACCTCGTCTCCACTCGGACCATCGTTTCTTCGATCCCTTCAGACGAGCGATGTCATCCACATTGTCCATTTCCTCGAGTCATATAAGTGGCCTTGTTCTCGTTGATTCCTCAACCGATTGGACAGGTGCAACACCAATGTTTTGAAGTATTCCATGGTCAGCACCATTCTGGGGGCAAGAAGTGACAAGAACCTTCACCATTTTCCCATCACAGAAGTAATCACGGAATTTTTAGTCTTTCATTAAGAAGAAATTCTATTTCAGCTAATAAGGGCATCAATTCTCTCAAGCAGGGGGCAAAATCCTCCAAGTCGGAGTCAGGGGCAAGTGTTATAAAAAAAAAACATGCATAACCCAGGGTGAAACCCAACCAGTCAATCTCTTTTACACAAACCCAGGGTAGAACCCGGTTAATGGTTAACCCTTTTCTACATAAAACCTAGGGTGAAACCCTAACCAATAACCAACCGTTTTTCATCCAAAACCAAGCCATTTGATCATTTCGACTTTAGGTGGACCCTTGGTTCTCAAAGGAAAAAACAAAATAAAACAAATCTCTTTTCAAGCCCTCATTAAGAGGCAAAATCTCTTTTCAAGCCCTCATTAAGAGGCAAAACATCTTTTCAAGCCCTCATTAAGAGGCAAAACATCTTTTCAAGTCCTCTAAGAGGCAAAATCCCTTTTCAAGCCCTCATTAAGAGGCAAAACATCTTTTCAAGCCCTCATTAAGAGGCAAAACATCTTTTCAAGTCCTCTAAGAGGCAAAATCTCTTTTCAAGCCCTCATTAAGAGGCAAAACATCTTTTCAAGTCCTCATTAAGAGGCAAAATCTCTTTTCAAGGCCTCATTAAGAGGCAAAATCTCTTTTCCCTCATTAAGAGACAAAATCTCTTTTCAAGCCCTCATTAAGAGGCAAAAACATCTTTAAGTTGCAAACATAAATCCATGCATTTGATCATTTCATTTCAAAGAAAAAAACCAACGATGGGGTTTCCTCCTCTGCCCATCCTCAAAATTTGCTCCTTCAGACAGCCACTGGCTCTCACAAATCATTTTTATGATAGCCAGTGGGGGGCAACTGTGAATACTCAAATTTTGAGGCTCAAAGAGCCAGTTTTCATGGACTGCAAACAGTTCGGCCGGACCAGAGGCCATTTTGGAAATTTACCGGAGGTATGCCAATATGGTACTTAAAACGTCCGAGACGTCGCGAGGATCGCGGAACTGGTCCCGGAATATTTTTTGGAGGTCCGAAACTCTGGAAAAGCCTCCGGAACGTAAAACTAGAAAGTGAGCCGGCCGCTGCGGCGGCGGCGGCCCCCCTTCACGGCGGCGGTAGCCGCTATCGCCGGCAGCGGCAGCCGCCGGCCGCAGCGGCTGTGGCCGCCCTCACCGGCAGTGGCCGCCGGACAGGCCGCCAGACACGGCGGCTAGATCAGCCGCCGGGCTCACGGCCGGCCGCCGAGATCCGGTGGCCCAGCCACCGAAACAGTCCGTTTGGCCTATAAATACAGCCCCGGTGTGACCTTTCAACTCACTCAGTCTGTGTTGACGGACACTCCTTCTCCCTTACGCTCCTTGCGATTCTTTACTGCTTTTTTGCATTTTTATTTAGCTTTATTATTTTCTTGCTTTGTTATTTGGTCATTTAAAATTAATTAATTAATATTTCCTTAACGAGGAGCTTAACCTGGAGTTAAGAAGTGGCCGTCGATTAAATCAGGTATATGAACTAAACTCTGCCTATTTAGTTTTAGCATTTCATACATTCTTCTCTTCTACTCCTAATAATTCTATAACTGCATAAATGCATTCATGACATCTTTAGGCAAATAAACTGCCTCAAATAAATAAGTTTAGGCTAAATGCCCGGTTAATAAATATCGTGGTATTAAAGCCTAAATCCGACAATATTGGCTTAAAATACCTAGTTAATTAATAACTATGGTATAATTGCCTTTATTTCGAACAAATCCGGCTTAAGTCCAATTAAGCAATAATTGTGGCTAAAAAGCTTTAATTAAACACGTTTTCTTGGCAATAAATTGCCTACATTATAAATCAATTAATCACTTTTGGCAAACAAATTGTCTATAAGTGAGATTGATCCTTTTTTTGAGCGACAAATCGCTTAAATCACAATTTTGTGGCTAAAAGCCTTCAATTAATCACTTCTGGCAAATAAATTGCCTTAAATCAACCAATTTTGGCGACAATCGCCCAATCATCAATTTTTTGGCAATAAATTGCCTAAATTAATGTTTTGGCTTTAAAGTCTTCAAATAAATCAAACTTTGGCGACAATCGCCTAATTCCATCAAATTTTGGCAACAATTGCTTAAATTAAATCTTCTTGGCTAAAAGCCATTAAAATCAACATTTTTGGCATCAAATGCCTAAAACAATCAATCTTTGGCAAAATGCCCAAAATGCACAAAGCATACACACACTCATGCATAAAGCATCCCCATTCAAAGCCCTTCAAAGAAGGCCTATCGAACTACGTCGACTTTGATCTTCCATTCAAACGGAAGTACGTAGGCACGTTTGGGATTTAACCCCGAGCGGCAAGTCAAAATCACATTTCATTGGTCTAAATCACATTAATCACCCTGCAAAGCATTCATTCATGGTTAGTTCATCAGCATGACATAGTCTCGGGATCCACCTCGGGTTCGTAGACCATGCTTTAACATTGGGTTAATTAATCTAATAATTAGGTTAATTAAAAATTGGAGTCACTTAGGGTTTTTTCCTAGTTTACCCTAAAATAATTAAACAAGGTGCGACTCACACATTCACGTGCATTTCTTCTCTTAGTCACATGCATTCATATGCCTATGATATTTCGGGGGAGGGGTTCACAGGTACTGTTTGAAGTCTTGCGTACCCTTTGCTGGATCCTTTCGATGATTACCCTTCAAAACTTCCCCTTTAATGGTGCTTCTTAGGATGCCCCCAACTTTGATTTATGCAGAGCAATGAATGCATTTTTCTTTGCCAATTATCTTTTTTATCATCATTTTTTTTTATTATTATTTTTTTGATTTTTTTTTTTGCTTTCATAGGAAAGGATAGGGAAAGAGTATAAACATGATTGGAACGTAAACTGATCACTT